>NC_060258.1:5735078-5855133 GCF_921293095.1 Ischnura elegans
AATGAGACATTCGGAGTGGTTTTCCTCCTTGGAAACACTGAATTAACAGAAGAGAGAGAGATTAGAAATTGATGAAATGAGACATTCGGAGTGGTTTTCCTATTTAGAAACACTGAATTGACAGAAGAGAGAGAGATTAGAAATTGATGAAATGAGACATTGGGAGTGGTTTTCCTCCTTGGAAACACTGAATTGACAGAAGAGAGAGAGATTAGAAATTGATGAAATGAGACATTCGGAGTGGTTTTCCTCCTTGGAAACACTGAATTAACAGAAGAGAGAGAGATTAGAAATTGATGAAATGAGACATTCGGAGTGGTCATAGCGGCAGTGGAAAGGGTAGCCGTGAACCCGGTATCCCTAGGCAGAAGCCTAGGAAGAATACAAAAAGGGGAGGTATTTTCCCCTGGTAGTCCTGCACGAGGCACCATGTAAAGTGTACTAATTCTGGGTACACTTAACAGTGCCTCGTGCAGGAATAGGGGGTACGGCTATCTTTTTCGGGTCAGTGTACATATCGAGAGGTAATTTTCAGAAGGCTGTCGCTGGAAAACGGCTGAAATGAGGTAAAAAACCTATAGAAGTATGGTGGAAAAAATGCAGGAGAGAAGGATAGTGTGTGGTAACATGTCCTTAGTACCATAGTATTCCAGAAATGAAGTACCACTGGTTTTCGGAAATTTGAAAAAATTTTGAAAAATTTTTGAGCCGAAAAAACGGAGGTCGCTTGTCACTGTGAGACATGCATATTTTCTGTGTTGGAACACAAGTGACAATTTTCTTATTTATGGGAATTTCCTTCTGGATTTCAGAATCCTTAAGGATAAAGACATTCTAAAGCCATATTCGTTGGAATTTTGGAAAAATGTTGATAACTTTTTCCACAATAAATTAACAAAAATGAGCGACACCCGTCAGGGGAAGGATACTGTCCCGCAATACGTGAATATGGAAAAAAAATTCTGTACACCTGGATTTTGGGAAATCCTGAAATATTTTGCTGTGGAAAAATGCTAAATAAAATAACGCATCTTTAAAAATTAGAAAAATGGAAATCGAACATTATCTTCAGTGTGAAAATGAGGTTTTTCGATTACCGGGAAATTCAAAATTACTTACGAAAATTGATGGTTTTTCACGTTTAACTCAAGAATGCTGATACATAAAAAAAATTTCTTTTCATCATAAAATACATTGGTAAAGTCCACGTACTATGTGTAAAAACCGCATCGATCAGGATGAATTTGGGTATTTTTAATGAATTTTGAAAGTTGGAAAAAACTGATTTATCGCTATTTTGACATGTAAGGTCATAACTTTCGTAAAAATTAAGATATTTTAGGACGGTTTTTTTTTCGTCATCACGTATTTCGATACTTTCTAAGTAACATATACAAAAATCAGCCATTAATAAGGAAATTTAGTATTTAAAAAAATTAAAAATACGGAAAAATGCGATTTTCAACAAGTACAACAAGTATATGAAATCTTTGAAAAAAGCAAAAAATACTACATATTATTACCAAATCACATGCTAAAAATTAAAAAAATCGGAGAGGTTTTAGTATTTTAAAAAATTAAAAATAGGTAAAAATTCAATTTTCGCCTCGTTTTACGTGTATATAAAATCTTTGAAAATAGCAAAAAATACTACATAATAATACCTAATGACATGCCAAAAATAGTAAAAATCTAAATTCATTTAGTATTAAAAAAATGAAAAATGAGAAAAAAGAGTGGTTTTCCTCCTTGGAAACACTGAATTGACAGAAGAGAGAGAGATTAGAAATTGATGAAATGAGACATTCGGAGTGGTTTTCCTCCTTGGAAACACTGAATTAACAGAAGAGAGAGAGATTAGAAATTGATGAAATGAGACATTCGGAGTGGTTTTCCTCCTTGGAAACACTGAATTAACAGAAGAGAGAGAGATTAGAAATTGATGAAATGAGACATTCGGAGTGGTTTTCCTCCTTGGAAACACTGAATTAACAGAAGAGAGAGAGATTAGAAATTGATGAAATGAGACATTCGGAGTGGTTTTTCCTCCTTGGAAACACTGAATTAACAGAAGAGAGAGAGATTAGAAATTGATGAAATGAGACATTCGGAGTGGTTTTCCTCCTTGGAAACACTGAATTAACAGAAGAGAGAGAGATTAGAAATTGATAAAATGAGACATTCGGAGTGGTTTTCCTCCTTGGAAACACTGAATTAACAGAAGAGAGAGATTAGAAATTGATAAAATGAGACATTCGGAGTGGTTTTCCTCCTTGGGAAACACTGAATTAACAGAAGAGAGAGAGATTAGAAATTGATGAAATGAGACATTGGGAGTGGTTTTCCTCCTTGGAAACACTGAATTAACAGAAGAGAGAGAGATTAGAAATTGATAAAATGAGACATTAGGAGTGGTTTTCCTATTTAGAAACACTGAATTAACAGAAGAGAGAGAGATTAGAAATTGATAAAATGAGACATTCGGAGTGGTTTTCCTCCTTGGAAACACTGAATTAACAGAAGAGAGAGAGATTAGAAATTGATAAAATGAGACATTCGGAGTGGTTTTCCTCCTTGGAAACACTGAATTAACAGAAGAGAGAGAGATTAGAAATTGATAAAATGAGACATTCGGAGTGGTTTTCCTCCTTGGAAACACTGAATTAACAGAAGAGAGAGAGATTAGAAATTGATGAAATGAGACATTGGGAGTGGTTTTCCTCCTTGGAAACACTGAATTAACAGAAGAGAGAGAGATTAGAAATTGATAAAATGAGACATTAGGAGTGGTTTTCCTCCTTGGAAACACTGAATTAACAGAAGAGAGAGAGATTAGAAATTGATAAAATGAGACATTGGAGTGGTTTTCCTCCTTGGAAACACTGAATTAACAGAAGAGAGAGAGATTAGAAATTGATAAAATGAGACATTGGAGTGGTTTTCCTCCTTGGAAACACTGAATTGACAGAAGAGAGAGAGATTAGAAATTGATGAAATGAGACATTCGGAGTGGTTTTCCTCCTTGGAAACACTGAATTAACAGAAGAGAGAGAGATTAGAAATTGATAAAATGAGACATTGGAGTGGTTTTCCTCCTTGGAAACACTGAATTAACAGAAGAGAGAGAGATTAGAAATTGATGAAATGAGACATTCGGAGTGGTTTTCCTCCTTGGAAACACTGAATTAACAGAAGAGAGAGAGATTAGAAATTGATGAAATGAGACATTGGAGTGGTTTTTCCTCCTTGGAAACACTGAATTAACAGAAGAGAGAGAGATTAGAAATTGATAAAATGAGACATTGGAGTGGTTTTCCTCCTTGGAAACACTGAATTAACAGAAGAGAGAGAGATTAGAAATTGATGGAATGAGACATTGGAGTGGTTTTCCTATTTAGAAACACTGAATTAACAGAAGAGAGAGAGATTAGAAATTGATGAAATGAGACATTCGGAGTGGTTTTCCTCCTTGGAAACACTGAATTAACAGAAGAGAGAGAGATTAGAAATTGATGAAATGAGACATTCGGAGTGGTTTTCCTCCTTGGAAACACTGAATTAACAGAAGAGAGAGAGATTAGAAATTGATGAAATGAGACATTCGGAGTGGTTTTCCTATTTAGAAACACTGAATTAACAGAAGAGAGAGAGATTAGAAATTGATAAAATGAGACATTCGGAGTGGTTTTCCTCCTTGGAAACACTGAATTAACAGAAGAGAGAGAGATTAGAAATTGATAAAATGAGACATTCGGAGTGGTTTTCCTCCTTGGAAACACTGAATTAACAGAAGAGAGAGAGATTAGAAATTGATGAAATGAGACATTGGGAGTGGTTTTCCTCCTTGGAAACACTGAATTAACAGAAGAGAGAGAGATTAGAAATTGATAAAATGAGACATTAGGAGTGGTTTTCCTCCTTGGAAACACTGAATTAACAGAAGAGAGAGAGATTAGAAATTGATGAAATGAGACATTGGAGTGGTTTTCCTATTTAGAAACACTGAATTAACAGAAGAGAGAGAGATTAGAAATTGATAAAATGAGACATTGGAGTGGTTTTCCTCCTTGGAAACACTGAATTAACAGAAGAGAGAGAGATTAGAAATTGATGAAATGAGACATTCGGAGTGGTTTTCCTATTTAGAAACACTGAATTAACAGAAGAGAGAGAGATTAGAAATTGATAAAATGAGACATTCGGAGTGGTTTTCCTCCTTGGAAACACTGAATTAACAGAAGAGAGAGAGATTAGAAATTGATAAAATGAGACATTCGGAGTGGTTTTCCTCCTTGGAAACACTGAATTAACAGAAGAGAGAGAGATTAGAAATTGATGAAATGAGACATTGGGAGTGGTTTTCCTCCTTGGAAACACTGAATTAACAGAAGAGAGAGAGATTAGAAATTGATAAAATGAGACATTCGGAGTGGTTTTCCTCCTTGGAAACACTGAATTAACAGAAGAGAGAGAGATTAGAAATTGATAAAATGAGACATTGGAGTGGTTTTCCTCCTTGGAAACACTGAATTAACAGAAGAGAGAGAGATTAGAAATTGATAAAATGAGACATTGGAGTGGTTTTCCTCCTTGGAAACACTGAATTAACAGAAGAGAGAGAGATTAGAAATTGATGAAATGAGACATTGGAGTGGTTTTCCTCCTTGGAAACACTGAATTGACAGAAGAGAGAGAGATTAGAAATTGATGAAATGAGACATTGGAGTGGTTTTCCTCCTTGGAAACACTGAATTAACAGAAGAGAGAGAGATTAGAAATTGATGAAATGAGACATTCGGAGTGGTTTTCCTCCTTGGAAACACTGAATTAACAGAAGAGAGAGAGATTAGAAATTGATGAAATGAGACATTGGAGTGGTTTTCCTCCTTGGAAACACTGAATTAACAGAAGAGAGAGAGATTAGAAATTGATGAAATGAGACATTCGGAGTGGTTTTCCTCCTTGGAAACACTGAATTGACAGAAGAGAGAGAGATTAGAAATTGATGAAATGAGACATTGGAGTGGTTTTCCTCCTTGGAAACACTGAATTAACAGAAGAGAGAGAGATTAGAAATTGATAAAAAGAGACATTCGGAGTGGTTTTCCTCCTTGGAAACACTGAATTAACAGAAGAGAGAGAGATTCGAAATTGATAAAATGAGACATTGGGAGTGGTTTTCCTATTTAGAAACACTGAATTAACGGAAGAGAGAGAGATTAGAAATTGATGAAATGAGACATTCGGAGTGGTTTTCCTCCTTGGAAACACTGAATTGACAGAAGAGAGAGAGATTAGAAATTGATCGTTCGAAATTAATAGATAGTTCGTAGCCTATCCATGACTAATACAGAGTAAAAATACTTCGGTAAAATTCCAAAAAATCTAAGAAAACGAAATATACACACTTGAATAAAAACTCACACTAACCGTCCACTGGGGTACTCAGTGCCCCAAAAACGTTCCACAAAAGAAATGCGATGTGCCATGGTCACAGTAAACTAAGTAACTGAGAGGTCGTAATGGTCTAGTAAAAGTCACGGGAGCTGGCTGCAGCCAGTGTTGCCAAATAAAATTTACGGCGAAGTTAAAATTCTCAGGGGCAGTGAGTGCCCCGATGTACGGTTCCAGGGTTAACCCAAACATTTTAAATTTTCAATTTACTGATCTCCACATGCAGCTTTTCAGCCATGGAAATCCTTGGTTTTACTTGATAGCCACAATGACAGCCAGATTTTACTTAACCATGCATTATAAAATCCAATTTTGGGACTTCACAATGCTATATTTAATAAATATCTAGTTTAGTCAGACGTTATAAAACAGCCCTTGATCTGACAACGCTTACGTCACATAAAAATGCCGTAATCATACTGATGATACATTGAAACACAATCGTTCTGTTTGATACCTTTCTCTGTCAGATGAGGCCTACATTCATAATGCACCATACATCTCAGTCATCCATGCATGAGACAAAATTTATCTTTCAAATCCAAGGAACTACACACAAAAATGTGGAAATGATTGGAAGCCTTCTATCATGTACAATAGCAATTTACTTTCCAGGCTAAAAAATAACAGACGTTAAGCCAGTCTATCATTCATTTTTTTTGAAGAATGAAATAACATCGACGATGTTTTTTAAAAAATGACGAATCCTCTGGAATAGCAAAACCTTTATGAGACGAAAACCATTGGTGTAATGTTGAACCCAGGATTTTACATTGTATTGACAAGGGGAGAAAAATGCACTTTTTAGAACAGTTTGGGATTGTGAATAGCCCCACTAAACTTTGTATTGACCATATGTTCCCCACCCAGTCACCATTGCTTCACGTTACACTACCACCCCCCTACTACCCTCAACCTTAATTCCCTCATGTCTTTTAAACCTTTTGAGAACCCCTCCTCCCTTTTATTTTTTTTCCTTGTCGTTTATCCCATGCAAGCCAACCCAAGGCCCCCCCACTCCTTTCTTCAAGAAACAGCTTTACCCATCATCAATGTTCCTTCCCACCTGCCCCCCTTTTTCGGTTCCCCCCCCCTTTCCACTCACGAATACCTATTTAAGAACATTGCACCCATCCAATTGTACCTGATGATAACACGAGATGTTGAAACCCGGGTCGTGCTATTTAAAATAAAGTGTGGAATAATAAAAGTTATTTTATTTCATTCAATAAGGTTTTAGATTTAAAAAAGACGATATATATTGTTTGAAATTAAATGAAAAGGGAAAATTTTCAAGTGTGTGAATGTGAAAAGACATTATTATTTTCAAATGATAACATTAAATTATGACCTGGATGAATATCATTTTACATGGACAAAAGAGTAATATTCAGCAGAGCACGAAAAAAATTATCAAAATTAATTCCAGTCATCCAATTAAGAGCATTGATAAATAAACAGCCAATTTGAATAATAGACCCAACGATCACAGTAATTCCTCAACAATGACTTAATTACAAGAGCATAAAATAGAAATGGCTTCATTTAATGGAATGCAATGTTAATCCAACATATTCATTTTACACTTCAGAGTTAAGAGAGAAAATTGTTGGGTACAAAAAAGAGCAAATGCATATTCATTTTCGTCCACTGAATAATTATAATTGGAATGTGTTTAAAATTCTGAAAGAATTAAGGCAATCTCTGACGTCTAACATAAAAAAGATATGAGAGAGAGCAAATTGAAAATCATTTAAAATGGACAGCAGTTGCAAGCCATAAGAAATTAAAAGACGAGAACTTAATTGCCTTCCAACATGCTGACTAATGTAAATTATAAAAAACTTCCTTCAAATATTCGACAATAAAGACCAATATAATACAAACTATGTTATTTAAAATAATAGAAATAGTTATTTAGATAATAGATCCTCTCAGAAAATAACCATCTTTTGAGAATAGATTTCAATACAAAATTTTATGCTTCCACCATCACAGTTGCAAACATTCGACAAACTAACATGCAATTGCATGTGTCAACCAATGACATAGAATAACAATTTTCATTGAGAGGCTAGATGAACATGAGAACATTAGTCAAAATGAAACCCTATAATAAGTATAGAGCAACAAATATAGTAACTGTATATGTGAGAAGAATAGCTTTTGGCCATGGAAATAATAACATTACATTGCTAAGCTATATTTCTGTCTCTCTAGAGCTTTGTGCATGAGATGTAAAATGAAATATTATCAAAAATACAAGTTTTCCACAATCATCAATAACGAAAGATAAAGAAAATTCCCTACCTATGCATTATCCTGACAAAAAACTTGAATAATGACTACACACATCACCTTAAAACGATGATAGAACAAAATTATGAGTGAATGGAAAATCTATGCAAAAATCATGTAACTGAAGTGTAATACATTGAAAAATGAAATACAATATCTACCAAATAGTCAAAACACACATTTGTAAATGAGATAACCAAATTAATGTAAGCAGAACAATAAACAATATGAGTTCAGTATGCCTCTTAATCTCTTAAATTAAAAGAGTGAAGACGGTTCTCAACTCTCTCTTTAAGAAATAATTCTACTGGTTCGCCTTTGTACTGGCCTAATTTATTGGTAAAAACTTCAGGGAACTTTTTTACTAAATTGTTAACCATTAAATCAAAGTTATCAAATATTTTACTTGAATCGCTAATCCCGTACAGATCGGATTTATTTTTCAAGGAGATGTCTATGCCCAATATTTCAAGCCAGTCACGTCGTATTAACGGATGTGATCCTCCTTGGGTTACATACATAGCAAGAAGTTTATTTACATTCTGATAGCTGACCTTGACTTTAATTTTACCAATTACAACAATCGGTTGATTGGTATAGGAACATAGCTTTAACTCGCTAGGGTAAAGCGTACAAGAACTTAGATTATTCTTGCAAAATCTATCACTAATAACAGTCAGACTTGCTCCTGTGTCTACTTCGAACGTAGTCTTTTCACCCTAAACGACAATATCTACCCTAATTGGGTCAACTTTGACTTTCTCGGTATGTTCCTCATACATGACAAACATATGCTGAATATCTTCGATGTGAAAATCGTCAGATTGATTTCCCACACAAAAAGCACTCGGCGTATCGGAACATTGTTCCAAACTCACGAAATTGTGTTTTGGATTTAAATTAGACTTATTAAAGGACTTACATTTTGGTGGTCTGCAAGTGCCGTAACTATTACTACGCACAGTTTTCGCACTTGTTATCGCAGTCGACGATCGACAGCCCTTGGCAATGTGGTTTTTCGTCCCACACTTATGGCAAGTAACACCATATAATTTACACTGATTCTTTACATGCCCAATTTGCCCACAAAAGAAACACTTCACACCACCATCCCTGGACACTGAATTTGACGTGGTCGATGTAGAGTTGATGATCCTTTGCGTTGCTCTCCATGATGCGATGTGCTGTACTCGGCCGCCGTTGTCGACTACTTGGACAGCCAAGGCTGCTGCGTTCTTCTCTGCTGCCTCCACTGAGCTGGCAATCTTGACTGCCTGCTCGAAACTGAAGCTAGCCTCTGCAAGTAGTCGCTGTTTCGTCGACTCAATCCTGATGCCACTCACTAGGCGATCCCTTAAATAGTCATTTAAGGAAGACCCGAACTGGAAATTTGAGGTTTGCGATGTAATCAGCTACCGTCTCCCCCTCATTTTGATTTCTCTTGCTGAATGTATAGCGCTCAGATATAAATGATGGTGCCGCGTAAAGATGGTCCTCTACCAGCTTTACTAACTCCGTATACGTCTTTGACGATAGTTTGTTCGGCGTGCACAAATCACGAATCAAATTAAATGTTTTAACTCCCACAACGGTTAAGAGATTACTCACTTTCTTAGTCGCATTTATCTCGTTACATTCCACGAACAATTCAAATCGTTCGACATACGACGACCACGTGTCTATCGTACAATCAAACTCGCCAACCGAACCTATGACTCCAGCCATTCCAGAATTACTGGATCACACAGAATTACTTTCTTTATCCTAGCCGTTATCGATCTGTTACATAACGCTAGTTTCCACACAGTTTACCCTCGTCGCCATTTGCGGTGTACCGGGCTCAAAAACTTAAGACGTGGTTAACGGTTCAGCGAGCCCGACTGGCTCGGCGGAAGGAAAGGTGGGAACTGGCTTCGAGCTCAAAACTGCAGCATGGGAAGCCGGGGTAGGCGGCGTGCCGGTCGAGACAATCGAGCCTCATTTATTTCCAGCAAAAATACAACAGTAACACTGAACCTTCTATAACACTGTTTTTAATATTCTTTTCCCGATTTGTACTCACTCCATGCATACATTCTGTATCCATCGTAAGTCATCTTCTAGCTGCATATCTTCACCCACCATATCTAACACTTCGTTGTTCTCGGTAACACTGAACCCTCTATAACACTGTTTTTGACACCCTTTTCCCGATTTGTACTCGCTCCATAGTTACATTCTGTCTACATCATATGTCATCTTCTAGCTGTATAACTTCACCCACCATATCTAACATTTCGTTGTTCTTGGTAACAATAAACCCTCTACAACACGGTTCTTACATACTTTTCCCGCTCTGTACTCGCTCCATGCATACATTCTGTCTCGATCGTATGTCATTTTCTAGCTGCATATTCACTCACCATATCTTACACTTTGTTGTTCTTGGTAACACTGAACCCTAAATAATACTGTTTTTAACATCCTTTTCCGCTTTGTACTCGCTCCATGCATACATTCTGTCTACATCGTATGTCATCTTCTACCTGCATATCTTCACCCACCACATCGAACACTTCGTTGTTCTTGATAACACTGAACCCTCTATAACACTATTTTTAACATTCTTTTCCCGCTTTGTACTCGCTCCATGCATACATTCTGTCTCCATCGTAACTCATCTTCCAGCTGCATATCTTCACCCACCATGTCTAACACTTCGTTGTTCTAAGAAACATTTTACCCTCTTTAACACTGTTTTTAACATCCATTTTCCGCTTTGTACTCGCTCTATGCATACATTCTGTCTCCTTTGTATGCCATCTTTAAGCCTTATATCTTCACCCATCATTTCTAAAACTTCATTGATTTGGTAGCATTCAACCTTCTTTAGCACTGTTTTTAACATCCCTTTCCCGCTTTGTACACTCCCCATGCATACATTCTGTCTCCATTGTATGTCATCCTCAAGATGCATATCTTCACCCACCATGTCTAACACTTCATTGTTCTTCGTAACACTTTACCATCTATAACACCGTTTTTAACATCCCTTTCTTGCTTTGTACTCGCTCAATGCACACATTCTCTCTCCTTTGTATGTCATCTTCAAGCCTTATATCTTCACCCACCATTTCTGACACTTTGTTGTTCTTGGTAGCATTTAACCCTCTATAACACTGTTTCCAACCCAGCAGTTGTCGCGTGGGGTGTCCTATATAAGCGCTATTTTTTCTCGCAATTGTGACTGCAATGATCTGAAACCTCCTCTAGCTGTATTTTTTAGCCTTCTCAGGATATATGTAAAATATTAATACAAAATCAATGCAGTTTTTAAGAAAAATTACTTTTGTCATAGCTTTGCAGAGTGGGGTGCGCCAGATACCCTACTCGACCGTTTTTGTTGTGGTTTGCCGCCTATTGTTTATAGTCGCCTTGATTATGATGAGATTCTTTCCCGGCGTATTAATTGAGTGAAGTCCTCTCCGGATTTCCACCGGTTGATTTGATTTATAGGCACCAACGTTTCAATGAATGCCTCGTTCATCGTCCTCAGGGTGAATAATAAATTTTTACTGATTAAAGAATGTTTATAAGTAACTATAAACAAATTGCAACAATTAAGTTACCCCTGATCGGCCGGAAAAATCTGAATTTTTATGAAACGGTGGGATTCTATGATTTTTAATTTTCTTTAAAATGGGATTCCACGCATTGCTAATTTTGTATCCAGTGTCCCCATTGAAATTATTTTTATTAAGCCTTATTTCAATGGCCTCCTTAGCGAGCCTGTCCCAGAAGTTGTTGGAATGGCAGATTAATTTGGCGCTATCCCATTTCATTTGGTGATCCCTATTAATGCTATGTTCAGCCACAGCAGACTTATCAGGCTGTCCAAGTCTGAAATGCCTCCGATGCTCCTTAAATGTTTGAATGTTTTGTTTTCGCCTTGAATGTTTTTCATCAGATTTGACAGCTCCTCTTCCTGAAACTGACCACGTGAGTTGTCATTTTACGTTTACATCAACAAAATTTTATGTCTTGGTATATATTTTTTTAGGCCTTAATTCATGAAAACAAATAGAAAGTTAGTAATTTCTAATGATGTTAAAGTGATTTTTCTCGAAGTTAGCCAAAAAAAATCTATCACGTAGGTAATACCTACATCACATTCAATCAGTACACTATGGACTCCTGCAGTATTTCTGTAAAAAGGAAAAAGCTGATATACTTTGACTTTTGATTGAGAATTTGGAGGAGGAATTACTTGTTTCTGAAGTCTACCTTTGCCGAGAAAGCGATGTTTTAGAGGTAATTTTATTAAGACTTCGTTCAATTACGTTAGTGCAGTACATATTCACAAAAATCATTATTTACATGTTTCTGTGAATTTATCATTGAAGATTGGCCTTATAATACTTGCAATCGCACGCTCCGCGCGCTCGTTAAGGGGCTCCGCCCCTTAAAAACCCCGGTTCCGGCTTCGCCGTCTATCTTTGTGGTTCGAAGACTTTTGAAGTTCGAATAATCTCAACTCAGCTAGGGGCCGACTTCCCCGGCCAGGGCGTAGGGAAGCGCCCCACTCATTCCTCGGAACGGCTTCGCCGTTATTCGCTGAAGGGCGGCTTCGCCGCCCAGGGATTGAGTGTGAGTGGAGATGGGGGAGTCTACAGCGGCTGCGCCGCTTAAACATCGGGGCGGCTTCGCCGCCCGAGGGTTACTGAAGCTCCTCCTCGCCTACGCCAGTATCTCCTCGGAACGGCTCCGCCGTTCCTCGTTGTGGGGCGGCTTCGCCGCCTTGGGGTTGAGGAGCCCCCCCGCGGCTGCTCCGCTTAGTCCTCATTAATGCTCTTCTCCACCGAGAGGGGTGCCCAGGGGGATTCGGGGGTATTAATGTGTTATGCATGCGGTCACTTATCGTCCACAGTGATCACGTAGCGATGATTGTAAAGGGTAGTGCAATGCGGAGTGATAGTAGCGACAAGTACCCATAGAAGAAGACTTAATGGCAAGTTTTTCATTTTTAGCGGGGGGTTCCAACGGAATACCGGGGGTTTTATACTTGTGTTAAACCAGTGGTCACAAATCGTTCTCATAAATTCCTTGCCGATATTTCCTAGGGGTCCGGAACAGTGGTCTGACGATTCTTTTACCTGGAGAGGCGATTTATTTTGGGAGGTTTCACGGGGTTATCGGGGGTTTTAATAGGTGGTAGGGGCACCGGTTAAATTGTGACGAAAACTATTCGGAAAGGCGACTTTAAAATTTTTTTATTTTTTTTTCGGCGATGTTCCAGGAGGTGATCGGGGGTTTTCTGGTATTTTTTCCTGTATGGTTTACGGTGGCTTGCCCTCACCAAATATTCCGGATTTAGAGCTCAGAGGGGACGGGTAGTGCGGCGTAATGTTTTCGAGAAGTTCCCCAATCGGAGGCTAAATGACACATTTTACATTTTGGGGGATTTCAGGGGGATATCGGGGGTTTTAAAGTGTGTACTCCTGGCGGTCACCATCCGTTCACCCAAGTTCCGTGGGGATGAGTCGTTGGGGGCGGAGGAATAGTCACGAAAAGTACCTAAAAAGTAGACTTATATGCAAAATTTTATTTTTTTGGGGTGGGGGGTGTATGTGGGTTTACCGGGGGTTTATAGGTTTTTACTGCCAGCGGTCATCAATCGTCCACATCAATTCCGTAGCGATGAGTGGTAATGATTGGAAAAGCGGCGGAATTGGGACGAAAAGTACCCGAAAAGGCTACTTATATGGAAATTTTAATTTTTTAGGGGGTTTCAGGGGGTTTAAAGATGACGATACTATATGGTGACATTCATTTACAGACATTTCTAAATTAAGTGTGCCCTATGACAACCATATTTCGAGAGTAATACAATAGAAAGCAAACCAGTCCCTGAAAAAAGTGAGTAGTGCCCGCCATTTTTATTTTTTCGCGGTTAAATCCATTAAATTATTTATCAAATGTTAATGTTCTCTGAAAGACAATGCATAGTTGTATGTAACTACAAAGTTTGAAAGAAATCGGCTAGGTTAAAATACACAAAATCTTGTGTTGATCTTTTAGAAATCGTAATTTTCGGTGATTTTCGGAATATTTTAATTTTTTTCTCAGTAACCAAGGACGATGAAAAAAAATTATTACCATCATTTCGTAAACGATGTTATGAGCATATATAATAATCATTTTCGTTATCTTACACCTGAAATTAGGTCGAGGGGAGCGGAAGTTATGAAAATATTTTCGAAAAACCACTTTTTGGACGCCATTTTGGCTGCAATTTTCTTAAAATGAAACTAAAAGCATTGCACAGTGACATGGCCACGTTTATCAGCTTTTAAAAAATGCAATAATAATTCGTATGGCACGCACGGTTCCCGCGCAGTAAAATAAAAACCGAAAGACGGTCCCCAGAAAAGGCGCGATTTCGGCCATTTTGTCGTCCTAGCGACGACACGTGGCGGAAACTTCCGGTTTTCGGATTTTTCCTCCGGATCATTTCGGAATCCCCGCACGCCTGCCAAATTTCAGCTCTCCAGCACTTCTAGAAGTGGCCGGGAATTTGTATCCATGAGTCAGTCAGTCACCACACCGGCTGTATATGGGTGATTGCTTTCCGCGTTCATTCCGCGTCGACTCATATTTAGCGGACGACAGCTTCGGGCGCGTTCCAGCTCCCGTATTTGGGTCCAAAAAAATTCGTTCGGGTCTTCGTGCTCGGGTTTACCCGAAGACGGGAGCCCGAACGCCCGAAACTGTCGTCCGCTAAATATGAGTCGAAGCGGAATGAGCCCGGAAAACAATCACCAGAATTTTTTATTATTTTGGAACCACAATGGATTAGGAGTGGAAATATGCTATTCCTCCATGAGACATAACTTATTTCTATTTTCCCCTTTATCTCTTCGTTTCGACAGCGTGACTACTAGAGTGGAGAAAATGAAAAGTGACAAATTATAGCACTAAGTAGAGATGTATTTGAGATATTTGGTCGCAATACATGGCAATATTATAAAATTGGTCCCTGAGAAAAAGCTGATGAGCAATTGATTCCTTTGCAAAGAAGGTGTTCGTATGAGCAACTTCCTTCCTTCCCCGCAAAATATGGCATCAAAATTTTTGAATTGGCAAGTTCGATTGTATTTGAACTTAGAGATGTAGCTTCTCAGGGTGGCAACCGTTGGGTCCATTTTTTGTAGATAACAGTCCGAAAAAGGTGGTAAAGCGAATGTTTTTTTTGGTAATCAGAAACTGGAGGGACATAATTTGAACTACTGGTTCAATAATATTCCGCAAGCAGATGAAATTCTAAGCAATATATTGACGGTTGCAGGAACAGTACGAAATAATTGATGTATAGATAAAAGAGATTTAGCACTGAAAGTCGTATATGTGAGAGAAAGAAGAAAATAGCAACTTATTCTGGTTTAGGTAGAAAAAAGATGTAGTTTCCTACGTCGTAATATGGTCAAATAATCTAATTCTTTCGCGACAGCTATTTCTATCAACGAATCCAAGACGAACAGATAACAAAAAAAACCGGAAATGTTAACCCTTTATAACTGCGCTAAAGGAGGTGTTGCCACATTAGACAAAATGAGCAGCACCTATCATACAAACAGAAACATCAGGAGATGGTCCACGGCCATTTTCTTTCATTTGCCAAACACTGCAAACATCAGTGCATATGTTATACCTAGGTATTCCAATTCACAATCAAAATTACAAAGAAGTCATTTTCGTGAGATAACTCGATCCTTAACTTTTCCAAACAGTAAAATGAAATTTATATTGCACACGATCACCAGAGACTTGAAAAAATAGAGGAATATGCGCAAAATGAGCCTGAGAAAAGGATAAGGAGAAAACAGGTTGGAAGATGTGTTGTTTTCCAACAGATATAAAAACAAAAATATAATGTGAACTGTGTTAGAAACTAATTCGTGGTTTACATTTGCTGAAAATTCGCAGTGTTAGAAGCAACTAAACACATGATTTATATTCTACATTCTTTCGATTCAATGAAACTTTTCAATAGTGCAAAATTGAACCCTTGTTGAGGACTACATGTTTGTTAGTTTACATTTCCAATGCTGTATATCATTTGTATTTCAATAATCATCATCAGGGCATTTCAATAATTGTAAGCAACCGTAATATCATCGTAAATTTTGCCTCAAGAATACATTTTGGGAAATCGATTAAATATCGATAAGTAGATTATTTTGGTACATTTATTAGTATTTACGTAAGGCAAGTAGAGGTCGACGCTGAAAATATGATGAGACACAAAGATTGATATTTATAAAATATATATGCCATCTATTTATACCTCAACATTTCAACTGTGTCCCTTGGCTGAAAAAAAATGTCATTTTTCCCGGAGGAACTGGAACTACCTACTGGAAGAAAGGGTATTCAAACATATTTTCTTAAAAAAATAAAAATTAAATTTATGGTTTGAAATATATAATATAGCCATGCCTAAATAAGCAAAGGAAACGTGGAGATGTGAAATTTTTTAATAATATATAATATTCGAAGGAAATTGAAGGAAATCTTCTGGGGTGTCACAACCACCCCACGAGACCATTTACGTTCGGAAAATGGGCGCGACTACCGCAAAGATAACATCCCTTTCCCGCTTTGTACTGTCTCCATGCATACATTCTGTCTCCAGCAAATGTCATCTTCAAGCTGCTTCACTTCACCCACCATTTCTAAAACTTCGTGGTTCTTGGTAGCATTTAACCCTCTATAACACTATTTTTAAGATCCCTTTCCCGCTTTGTACACTCCCTATGCATACATTCTGTCTCCATTGTATGTCATCCTCAAAATGCATGTTCTCCCACCATGTCTTACACTTCATAGTTCCTCGTAACCTTTATACTCTATATCACAGTTTTTAACTTCTCTTTCCCGCTATCTACTCGATCCATGCATTCATTCTGTCTCCTTCCTATGTCATCTTCAAGCCTTATAACTTCACCCACCATTTCTAACACTTCGTTTTTATTCGTAAAATTGAAACCTCAAAACCAATGTTTTTAACTTCCCTTTCCCTCTATGAACTCACTCCTTTCATGCATTCTGCCTCCATCGTATGTAATTTTCAAGCTGCATATCTTTTCCCACCTTGTCTAACCCTTCATTGCTCTTCGTAACATTTAACCTTCTAAAAAACTGTTTTTAACATCCCTTTCTCGCTTTGTACACTCTCCATGCATACATTCTGTCTCCTTCGTATGTCATCCTCAAAATTCATATGTTCACTCACCATTTCTAACACTTCATTGTTCTTCGTAACATAAAACCCTCTATAACACTGTTCTTAAATTCATTTCCCGCTTTGTACTAGTTAAATGCATACTTTCTGTCTCCATCGCATGTCATTATCAAGCCTTATATCTTCACCCACCATTTCTAACACTTCGTTGTTCTTGGTAACATTTTACCCTCTATCAATCTGTTTTTAACATCTCTTTCCCACTTTGTACTCGCTCCTTGCATACAGTTCCCCTCCTTTGTATGACATCATTAATCAGCATATCTTCACCCGCCATATCTATCACTTCGTTGTTCTTCCCCTCTAACACATTTTTTAACATCCCTTTCCCGATTTGTACTCGCTCCATCCCGATCATTCTGTTTCCATCATAAGTCGTATTCAAGCTGCATTTCATCACCCATCATTTATAACACTTCGTTGTTCTTCGTAATATTTTACCCACTAAAACACTGTTTTTAACATTTCATTCCCGTTTTTCCTGCTTCATGCATACATTCTGTATTCTTCGTATGCCATCTTAAAGCTCTATATCTTCACCCACCATGTCTAACACTTCGTTGTTCTTCGTAATATAACACCCACTATAAAACTGTTCTTTAATTAATTTCCCGCTTTGAAATCGTTAAATGCATACATTCTGTATCCTTCGTATATCATCTTCTTGCTGCATACCTTCACCCACCATGTCTAACACTTATTTGTTCTTCGTAAAATTTAATTTTCTGGAACACTTTTTTAAATATCATTTTCCTGCTATGTACTCGTTCCATGCATACATTCTGCCTCCATCGTATGTCATCTTCAAGCCTTATGTCTTCACCCTCCATGTCTAACACTTCGTTGTTCTTCGTAACATTTACCCTCTATAACACTGTTTTTATCATTACTTTCCCGCTATCTTCTCGCTCCATGCATACATTCCGTCTCCTTCGTATGTTATCTCCAAGCTGCATACCTTTACCCACCATTTCGAACAGTTCATTGTTATGCTTAACATTTTATCCTCTATACCACTGTTTTTAACATCCCTCCCCCGCTATGTACCCGCTGAATGAATGCATTCTGTCTTCTTCGTATGTCATCCCCTACCTGCATATCTTTACCCACCATTTCTAAAACTTCGATGTTCTTCGTAACATTTGACCCTCTATGACACTGTTTTAAACATCTGTTTCCCGCTATTTACTCGTTCCATACATACATTCTATCTCCATCGTATATCATCTTCAAGTTGCATGTTTTCACCCACCATGTTCAACACTTCGTATTCTTCGTAATATGTTACCCTCTATAACACTGTTTTAAACAACCAATTCCCGCTATGTTCTCGCACCATGCAAACATTCTGTCTCAATCGTATGTCATCTTCAAGCTGTCTATCTTCACCCACCATGCCTAACACTTCATTGCTGTTCGTAACATTTCACCCTCTATAACACTGTTTCTAACAACACTTTCAGGCATTGTACTCGCTCCATGCATGCATTCTGTCTCAATCTTATATCCTCTTCAGTTGCATATCTTTACCCACCATGTCTAACACTTCGTTGTTCTTCGTAACATTTACCCCTCTATAACACCGTTTTTAACACCCTTTTCCCGCTAAATACTCTCCTCGTGCAAACATTATGTCTCCTACATCTTTAATCTTAAAGTCCTATCTTCATCCACCATTTCCAGTACTTCGTTTTACCTCGTAACTTTTTTATCCTCTATAACACTGTTTTAAACATCCCGTTCCCCGCTAAGTACTAGCTCCATGCATTATTTCTGTCTCCTTCGTATTTCATCTTAAATTCCTATCTTCACCAACCATGTCCAGCACTTCGTTGTGTCTAGTAATATTTTCCCTCTATAACTCTGTTTTAACCATCCCTTTCCCGCTATGTACTGTATCCCTGCATTCATTCTGTCTCCTACGTATTTCATATTAAGGCTGCGTATCTAAACCCATCATGTCCAGCACTCCGTTGTTCCTCGTAACATTTTTAACTTCAATAACAATGTTGTAAACTTCCCTTTCTAGACATGTAATAGATCCATTCATTATTCTGTCTCTTTCGTATTTCATTTTAAATTCCTATCCTCATCCACCATGTCCAGCACTTCGTTGTTCCTCGTTACATTTTATCCTCTATAGCAATGTTTTAAACATCCCTTTCCCGACATGTTTCAGCTCCATGCATTCTTTCTGTCTGTTTCTGTAAATTTGTTAGCACTGTTCGTAGGACTTCAGCCACACGAAAAGAATTACATGTTGATTATATTATGGTTGTTTGTTAATAATTTTTTATGTATCAAGTAGGTTCCCGATAATATTAGATGAACCAATATACTCTGAATTTGTATTCTAGTGGACGTTGATGGATGCTCTGAAAACTTTGAAAATTTTTCTATTATATTTGTTTAACTATTATTTTTATTTATTTATGGACTTGCCATAAGTCAACATATGCAAGGAATTTTGAGATTTTTAATATAAAAATTTACATTTAGACAGTATTCATGAGGCTAGCAGATAGTAATAGAACACTCCATAATTAGCACATGCGATTTTATTTTCTGAATCAATCTTATCCTCACCTACCATAGGGACATATTACTCCCAAACTGTATCCCAAAAACTTTTAGAGATAATACTTTCATTTAAATATTTCGGAATCTAAGCATCAACATTAGCCTAAGAACGTATTTTGTTTGCAATTTAATGGCTGCAATTCTTATGGACCCTAAAGGGTTGTTAGAAGCTTCCGTGAAAAAATAGGAGAAAGTCGGAAACAGCGTGTCCAAAAAAAAATTTTCCACGCCCAAATTTAAATTTTAAGTGAAAATGAAAAACATAGCATTGGATAGCAGTCTTTTTTAAAATAAAAATGTTATATGATTGAATATAATTACTTATCGTTGTTGAGACTCGATCCCGGGTCTTTACAGTGGCAGTAGACCACGGTACCCACTGGGCCACGGCGTCTTATAAACATAGATGAAGAGAATTTAATTGAAATACTACGTTACCCACCGAACCACGTGCTACCAGAAGCAAAAGTTATATTAAATAATAAAATGCAGATGATGAATCCGATTGAAGCCCTGAACTATGGTCAACGCAAGGGAAACCGAAATTACATTAAAACAAGTGACACCCAATCAGATGACGGCGTAGAAACTTTCCGCGGAATATAATAAAGGTGTAGGGAAAACTAAATTTCTTTAAAGGAGTCTATTACAAATGTAAAGTTATAAAATGTACTCTAATAAAATCTTATTCGTTCAATTTACTCTAAATCACCATTTTAATTGTTCTTAAGAAAATAAGTTTGACCGATTCTCTGTGACGTCAGAGCCGTTATCCAATCACGTAACAATGAGCTCTCGGGTGCTTCATTTCGTCTTAGTTTGGAGGGATCCGTCAACGAGGACAGAGGTAAGTGAAGAGCCATTCCTACGTTGTTGTTTCCTTGTTATACATCTATGCTATTAATGGTTGTTTTGTTCACGATATCGGTATGTTTGCAGTGAATAATGCTGATAGTTGTATGTGAGTTCAGGGTTTCAATTGGATTCATTTCGCTACAGAACATGTTTTGTACTTAGCAAAGAATCTCAAGGTTATGAGGAAATGTTTTTGTAATACATTCGCCAGCGATGCAAAGTCTTTCGTTGCTGCTGCCAAACATACGAGTGTTGAAGGGATACTTTTCCTCCCAGTCCTTTTTGTGTCTGATAATCCAATACGACATGTGAAAATGCCTTTGTGAAATGACATTCGTCGAATTTGTTCGTCCACGAGTGCGACACCTTGTAATCCAGTTTGTTATTCTTCCGGAATGCTTCATAACTCAGGTGACGATGCATCCGCCCTTGCAGAAATCCATAGGCTGCTACTGTGACTATTGTTTAAATGAGGTGGTTTCCGTGATTTTTTAAAGCGATATCACCGAAGTGCTTTTATTAGGATAATGTTTTCATGCCACTCGGGTGATTACCTGAGGGTTTTGAGGACAGCTGGTATGCAATGATTTATCCCAAATCGGTGGTGAAAAGTGATAGTGATCGAGTTTTATTGTCTTCTTATGTTACGCATCAAGAGACTAGTGCATGAATTTTGAGAGGACGTCACCAAGTTTAAGTATTTTTGTAAAAAGGTCCCATTTGACCGCCGATTTCGTTTATGTTGCTATTATCAGCCACATGGTATTATGCGGAGAGCCTCCCTGGAGTAATTTCGTAATACTTTCTGTAGTCGCGAGTCAATGTAATAGTATAATCGCTGCTTTACCGGATTTTTATTTCAACCAACGAAGAATTTACAATGTTCTTGATTGTAAATACCTTTTAGGCCGTTGACTTGCTTAGCTTTAAAAATCAAAATGGAAAGTTGATTGTAAAGAAGTGGATTGCCTGCTAATTGTACATAATTTATTTTCGTATCTGAACTTTACCGTCATTGTGGTAGTTGGTAATAGCCATTCTAATATATAGCAATGCAGCTTTTATGCATTTTGCAGTCTTGGTTTTAGCAAATTGAAATCATTATTCTAAAGCGTGTTCTTTATAATTTTTTACAGAAAATTGAGTCCATATGAAAGCGGCAGTGATTACACGAGTGACATTTTCCGACATTCGACTAAATTGGCTAGTGGAGATACTGTGGAATGGATGGTAAGCTATAATCTCATTTTTCGATAATTTAATACATTTTGTAATTTTTCATGCCAAAGAGTAATACTTGATCCTATTATATATTCACTCGTTCCTACGTGTATGGATTTTGAAAATTCGAATGCTAAATGAGAATCCATTCGAACTTCTCGTGTATATGTCTTAAGATTCCGATTTCAAGATGCAGCTGAAGATTTTTTTTACTTTCCTTTGTCTAGAACACTTGTTTCGAAATATAATAATGCACCCCATAGTGGCCCTCTTTCCAATATAAAAGATATATCATTCATTTTGTGATATTTAAAGATGTTCGCATTTTTTCACATTAATCGTAATTATCATTTCAATAGCACATTCAATTTATTTGAAAACGTTAGAAACATGGACAAAGGTCTATTTAGGGGAAAAGATAGCATTGTCATGTAGATCCCTCTACACGCCAAGAAAAAAGCATCCATTTATCGATATTTGAAGACATTGCAAAGTAGCATTTTTTCAAATTCATTGTAAATTATCTTTTCAATACTTAATGCCATTTATTTGAACATGTGTTAAACATCGAAATACGTACATTTAAGGGAAGAAATTGCATAGAATCATCGTTATATAACTGCGTCTTTCCGTTGTCGAGAAAACAATATTCATTTGTTGATATTTGGAGAAAGCCTCATTTTTCACCGTTTCCTCATAATCGTCATTTTCAATGCTTAATGGGATTTATTCGACCACTCTTATAACACCTACTGTCTTATATTTAGGGGATGAAATTGCATAAAATCAACGTTTTGTTACATCCTCTATCCGATGTCAATGATAAAAAAATTCATTTGTAGATATCTAGATATAGCCTGATTTTTAAACGTTTCCAATTAAAAGTCTTTTTTAATGCTAAATGCTATATATTTGACCATTCTTAAAACACCTAAAGTTGTATACTAATTCACTAACACGAAAATGATAACCTTACCAGCCTAAGGAGGGGATGATTTGACATGGATTCAATGGTTTTTGCGAAAACGTATTTTTATACATTGAGAATTAATGTTTTTTCGTTCAGAACCGAATTCTTCGTTCCAACGTGACATTAATAAAATTACATTCCACACTGCGAGCGAAAATATGATCACGGGAGTATTCAAATAGCATTGTGTCCTTGTTATAGATCGTATTTAAGCTGTCGCCATGGTTTTCATTAGTTAAACAGGGATTTTTGAGATAGTCTGTTTTCGACTCATTTTTAATAACTCTCTATTTGATTCATAAACGACAATACATACATAGGATGTTTGAAGTGTACATCATGACACGGGTTGATTGAAATCGCGTACATTCCTTTTCAAACAACGTCCTGAAACTACTTCCATTGAAATATTTGACGTTTTTGGGAAAAAGGCGACGGTAATTTTTTCGTTCAGAACCAAATTCTTCGTTCCAACGTGACATTAATAAAATAACATTCCACACTGCGATCGAAAATATGATCACGACAGCATTGAAATAGCATCGTGTCCTTTTTATAGAACGTATTTAATCGACGATACATGCATAGGATGTTTGAAGTGTGCATCATGAAAGGTGATGATTCAAATCGCGTTTAATCCTTCTCAAACAACGTCCTGAAACTACTTCCGTTGAGATATTTGACGTTTTTGGGAATTAGGTGACAGTCATTTTTTCGTTCAGATCAGAATTCTACGTTCCAACGTGATATTTTTAAAATTGCATTCCACACTGCGATCGAAAATATGATCACGACTGCATTGAAATAGTATCGTGTCCTTTTTATAGAACGTATTTAACCTGTCGCCATGGTTTTCGTTAGTTAAACAGGGATTTTTGAAATAGTCTGATTTTCGACTCTTTTTCAATAACTCTCAATTTGACTCATAAACGACAGTGTATTCACAGGATGTTTGAAGTGATCATTATGACGGGTTGATTGAATCGCGTAAATTCCTTCTCAAACAACGTCCTGAAAGTACTTCCGTTGAAATATTTGACGTTTTTGGGAAAATGGCGACAGTCATTTTTTCGTTCAGAACCGAATTCTTCGTTCCAACGTGACCTTAATAAAATTACATTCCACACTGCGATCGAAAATATGATCACGGGAGCATTCAAATTGCATTGTGTCCTTGTTGTAGAACGTACTTAAGCTGTCGCCATGGTTTTCGTTAGTTAAACAGGGATTTTTGAAATAGTCTGATTTTCGACTCTTTTTCAATAACTCTCAATTTGACCCATAAACGACAGTGCATTCACAGGATGTTTGAAGTGATCATTATGACGGGTTGATTGAATCGCGTAAATTCCTTCTCAAACAACGTCCTGAAAGTACTTCCGTTGAAATATTTGACGTTTTTGGGAAAAAGGCGACGGTAATTTTTTCGTTCAGAACCAAATTCTTCGTTCCAACGTGACATTAATAAAATAACATTCCACACTGCGATCGAAAATATGATCACGACAGCATTGAAATAGCATCGTGTCCTTTTTATAGAACGTATTTAAGCTGTCGCCATGGTTTTCGTTAGTTAAACAGGGATTTTTGAAATAGTCTGATTTTCGACTCTTTTTCAATAACTCTCAATTTGACTCATAAACGACAGTGCATTCACAGGATGTTTGAAGTGCTCATCATGACACGGGTTGATTGAAATCGCGTAAATTCCTTCTCAAACAACGTCCTTAAACTACTTCCGTTGAAATATTTGACGTTTTTGAGAAAAAGGCGACGGTCATTTTTTCGTTCAGAACCGAATTCTTCGTTCCAACGTGACATTAATAAAATTACATTCCACGCTGCGATCGAAAATATGATCACGGGAGTATTCGAATAGCATTGTTTCCTTGTTATAGAACGTATTTATACAGTCGCCATGGTTTTCGTTAGTTAAACAGGGATTTTTGAGATAGTCTGATTTTCGACTTTTTTGAATAACTCTCAATTTGATTCATAAACGACGATACATGCATAGGACGTTTGAAGTGTTCATCATGACACGGGTTGATTCAAATCGCGTTTAATCCTTCTCAAACAACGTCCTGAAACTACTTCCGTTGAGATATTTGACGTTTTTTGGAATTAGGCGACAGTCATTTTTTCGTTCAGATCAGAATTCTACGTTCCAACGTGATATTTTTAAAATTGCATTCCACACTGCGATCGAAAATATGATCACGACAGCATTGAAATAGCATCGTGTCCTTTTTATAGAACGTATTTAAGCTGTCGCCATGGTTTTCGTTAGTTAAACAGGGATTTTTGAAATAGTCTGATTTTCGACTCTTTTTCAATAACTCTCAATTTGACCCATAAACGACAGTGCATTCACAGGATGTTTGAAGTGATCATTATGACGGGTTGATTGAATCTCGTAAATTCCTTCTCAAACAACGTCCTGAAAGTACTTCCGTTGAAATATTTGACGTTTTTGGGAAAATGGCGACAGTCATTTTTTCGTTCAGAACCGAATTCTTCGTTCCAACGTGACCTTAATAAAATTACATTTCACACTGCGATCGACAATATGAACACGACAGCTTTGAAATAGCATCGTGTCCTTGTTATAGAACGTATTTAAGCTGTCGCCATGGTTCTCGTTAGTTAAACAGGGATTTTTGAAATAGTCTGATTTTCGACTCTTTTTCAATAACTCTCAATTTGACTCATAAACGACAGTGCATTCACAGGATGTTTGAAGTGTTCATCATGACACGGGTTGATTGAAATCGCGTAAATTCCTCCTCAAACAACGTCCTGAAACTACTTCCGTTGAAATATTTGACGTTTTTGAGAAAAAGGCGACGGTCATTTTTTCGTTCAGAACCGAATTCTTCGTTCCAACGTGACATTAATAAAATTACATTCCACGCTGCGATGGAAAATATGATCACGGGAGTATTCGAATAGCATTGTGTCCTTGTTATAGAACGTATTTATACAGTCGCCATGGTTTTCGTTAGTTAAACAGGGATTTTTGAGATAGTCTGATTTTCGACTTTTTTGAATAACTCTCAATTTGATTCATAAACGACGATACATGCATAGGACGTTTGAAGTGTTCATCATGACACGGGTTGATTCAAATCGCGTTCAATCCTTCTCAAACAACGTCCTGAAACTACTTCCGTTGAGATATTTGACGTTTTTTGGAATTAGGCGACAGTCATTTTTTCGTTCAGATCAGAATTCTACGTTCCAACGTGATATTTTTAAAATTGCATTCCACGTTGCGATCGAAAATATGATCACGGGAGCATTCAAATAGCATTGTGTCCTTGTTATAGAACGTATTTATACAGTCGCCATAGTTTTCGTTAGTTAAACAGGGATTTTTGAAATAGTCTGATTTTCGACTTTTTTGAATAACTCTCAATTTGATTCATAATCGACGATACATGCATAGGATGTTTGAAGTGTGCATCATGAAAGGTGATGATTCAAATCGCGTTTAATCCTTCTCAAACAACGTCCTGAAACTACTTCCGTTGAGATATTTGACGTTTTTGGGAATTAGGTGACAGTCATTTTTTCGTTCAGATCAGAATTCTACGTTCCAACGTGATATTTTTAAAATTGCATTCCACACTGCGATCGAAAATATGATCACGACTGCATTGAAATAGTATCGTGTCCTTTTTATAGAACGTATTTAACCTGTCGCCATGGTTTTCGTTAGTTAAACAGGGATTTTTGAAATAGTCTGATTTTCGACTCTTTTTCAATAACTCTCAATTTGACTCATAAAAGACAGTGTATTCACAGGATGTTTGAAGTGATCATTATGACGGGTTGATTGAATCGCGTAAATTCCTTCTCAAACAACGTCCTGAAAGTACTTCCGTTGAAATATTTGACGTTTTTGGGAAAATGGCGACAGTCATTTTTTCGTTCAGAACCGAATTCTTCGTTCCAACGTGACCTTAATAAAATTACATTCCACACTGCGATCGAAAATATGATCACGGGAGCATTCAAATTGCATTGTGTCCTTGTTGTAGAACGTACTTAAGCTGTCGCCATGGTTTTCGTTAGTTAAACAGGGATTTTTGAAATAGTCTGATTTTCGACTCTTTTTCAATAACTCTCAATTTGACCCATAAACGACAGTGCATTCACAGGATGTTTGAAGTGATCATTATGACGGGTTGATTGAATCGCGTAAATTCCTTCTCAAACAACGTCCTGAAAGTACTTCCGTTGAAATATTTGACGTTTTTGGGAAAAAGGCGACGGTAATTTTTTCGTTCAGAACCAAATTCTTCGTTCCAACGTGACATTAATAAAATTACATTCCACACTGCGATCGAAAATATGATCACGACAGCATTGAAATAGCATCGTGTCCTTTTTATAGAACGTATTTAAGCTGTCGCCATGGTTTTCGTTAGTTAAACAGGGATTTTTGAAATAGTCTGATTTTCGACTCTTTTTCAATAACTCTCAATTTGACTCATAAACGACAGTGCATTCACAGGATGTTTGAAGTGATCATTATGACGGGTTGATTGAATCGCGTAAATTCCTTATCAAACAACGTCCTGAAAGTACTTCCGTTGAAATATTTGACGTTTTTGGGAAAATGGCGACAGTCATTTTTTCGTTCAGAACCGAATTCTTCGTTCCAACGTGACCTTAATAAAATTACATTCCACACTGCGATCGACAATATGATCACGACAGCTTTGAAATAGCATCGTGTCCTTGTTATAGAACGTATTTAAGCTGTCGCAATGGTTTTCGTTAGTTAAACAGGGATTTTTGAAATAGTCTGATTTTCGACTCTTTTTCAATAACTCTCAATTTGAATCATAAACGACAGTGCATTCACAGGATGTTTGAAGTGTTCATCATGACACGGGTTGATTGAAATCGCGTAAATTCCTTCTCAAACAACGTCCTGAAACTACTTCCGTTGAAATATTTGACGTTTTTGAGAAAAAGGCGACGGTCATTTTTTCGTTCAGAACAAAATTCTTCGTTCCAACGTGACATTAATAAAATTACATTCCACGCTGCGATCGAAAATATGATCACGGGAGTATTCGAATAGCATTGTTTCCTTGTTATAGAACGTATTTATACAGTCGCCATGGTTTTCGTTAGTTAAACAGGGATTTTTGAGATAGTCTGATTTTCGACTTTTTTGAATAACTCTCAATTTGATTCATAAACGACGATACATGCATAGGACGTTTGAAGTGTTCATCATGACACGGGTTAATTCAAATCGCGTTTAATCCTTCTCAAACAACGTCCTGAAACTACTTCCGTTGAGATATTTGACGTTTTTTGGAATTAGGCGACAGTCATTTTTTCGTTCAGATCAGAATTCTACGTTCCAACGTGATATTTTTAAAATTGCATTCCACACTGCGATGGAAAATATGATCACGACAGCATTGAAATAGCATCGTGTCCTTTTTATAGAACGTATTTAAGAGTTCGCCATGGTTTTCGTTAGTTAAACAGGGATTTTTGAAATAGTCTGATTTTCGACTCTTTTTCAATAACTCTCAATTTGACCCATAAACGACAGTGCATTCACAGGATGTTTGAAGTGATCATTATGACGGGTTGATTGAATCGCGTAAATTCCTTCTCAAACAACGTCCTGAAAGTACTTCCGTTGAAATATTTGACGTTTTTGGGAAAATGGCGACGGTCATTTTTTCGTTCAGAACCGAAATCTTCGTTCCAACGTGACATTAATAAAATTACATTCCACACTGCGAGCGAAAATATGATCACGGGAGTATTCAAATAGCATTGTGTCCTTGTTATAGATCGTATTTAAGCTGTCGCCATGGTTTTCGTTAGTTAAACAGGGATTTTTGAGATAGTCTGTTTTCGACTCATTTTTAATAACTCTCTATTTGATTCATAAAAGACAATACATACATAGGATGTTTGAAGTGTACATCATGACACGGGTTGATTGAAATCGCGTAAATTCCTTTTCAAACAACGTCCTGAAACTACTTCCATTGAAATATTTGACGTTTTTGGGAAAAAGGCGGCGGTAATTTTTTCGTTCAGAACCAAATTCTTCGTTCCAACGTGACATAAATAAAATAACATTCCACACTGCGATCGAAAATATGATCACGACAGCATTGAAATAGCATCGTGTCCTTTTTATAGAACGTATTTAAGCTGTCGCCATGGTTTTCGTTAGTTAAACTGGGATTTTTGAAATAGTCTGATTTTCGACTCTTTTTCAATAACTCTCAATTTGACTCATAAACGACAGTGCATTCACAGGATGTTTGAAGTGATCTTTATGACGGGTTGATTGAATCGCGTAAATTCCTTCTCAAACAACGTCCTGAAAGTACTTCCGTTGAAATATTTGACGTATTTGGTAAAATGGCGACAGTCATTTTTTCGTTCAGAACCGAATTCTTCGTTCCAACGTGACCTTAATAAAATTACATTCCACACTGAAATCGACAATATGATCACGAAAGCTTTGAAATAGCATCGTGTCCTTGTTATAGAACGTATTAAAGCTGTCGCAATGGTTTTCGTTAGTTAAACAGGGATTTTTGAAATAGTCTGATTTTCGACTCTTTTTCAATAACTCTCAATTTGACTCATAAACGACAGTGCATTCACAGGATGTTTGAAGTGCTCATCATTACACGAGTTGATTGAAATCGCGTAAATTCCTTCTCAAACAACGCCCTGAAACTACTTCCGTTGAAATATTTGACGTTTTTGAGAAAAAGGCGACGGTCATTTTTTCGTTCAGAACCGAATTCTTCGTTCCAACGTGACATTAATAAAATTACATTCCACGCTGCGATCGAAAATATGATCACGGGAGTATTCGAATAGCATTGTTTCCTTGTTATAGAACGTATTTATACAGTCGCCATGGTTTTCGTTAGTTAAACAGGGATTTTTGAAATAGTCTGATTTTCGACTCTTTTTCAATAACTCTCAATTTGACTCATAAACGACAGTGCATTCACAGGATGTTTGAAGTGATCTTTATGACGGGTTGATTGAATCGCGTAAATTCCTTCTCAAACAACGTCCTGAAAGTACTTCCGTTGAAATATTTGACGTTTTTGGGAAAATGGCGACAGTCATTTTTTCGTTCAGAACCGAATTCTTCGTTCCAACGTGACCTTAATAAAATTACCTTCCACACTGCGATCGACAATATGATCACGACAGCTTTGAAATAGCATCGTGTCCTTGTTATAGAACGTATTTAAGCTGTCGCAATGGTTTTCGTTAGTTAAACAGGGATTTTTGAAATAGTCTGATTTTCGACTCTTTTTCAATAACTCTCAATTTGACTCATAAACGACTGTGCATTCACAGGATGTTTGAAGTGCTCATCATGACACGGGTTGATTGAAATCGCGTAAATTCCTTCTCAAACAACGTCCTGAAACTACTTCCGTTGAAATATTTGACGTTTTTGAGAAAAAGGCGACGGTCATTTTTTCGTTCAGAACCGAATTCTTCGTTCCAACGTGACATTAATAAAATTACATTCCACGCTGCGATCGAAAATATGATCACGGGAGTATTCAAATAGCATTGTGTCCTTGTTATAGAACGTATTTAAGCTGTCGCCATGGTTTTCATTAGTTAAACAGGGATTTTTGAGATAGTCTGTTTTCGACTCATTTTTAATAACTCTCTATTTGATTCATAAAAGACAATACATACATAGGATGTTTGAAGTGTACATCATGACACGGGTTGATTGAAATCGCGTAAATTCCTTTTCAAACAACGTCCTGAAACTACTTCCATTGAAATATTTGACGTTTTTGGGAAAAAGGCGGCGGTAATTTTTTCGTTCAGAACCAAATTCTTCGTTCCAACGTGACATAAATAAAATAACATTCCACACTGCGATCGAAAATATGATCACGACAGCATTGAAATAGCATCGTGTCCTTTTTATAGAACGTATTTAAGCTGTCGCCATGGTTTTCGTTAGTTAAACTGGGATTTTTGAAATAGTCTGATTTTCGACTCTTTTTCAATAACTCTCAATTTGACTCATAAACGACAGTGCATTCACAGGATGTTTGAAGTGATCTTTATGACGGGTTGATTGAATCGCGTAAATTCCTTCTCAAACAACGTCCTGAAAGTACTTCCGTTGAAATATTTGACGTATTTGGTAAAATGGCGACAGTCATTTTTTCGTTCAGAACCGAATTCTTCGTTCCAACGTGACCTTAATAAAATTACATTCCACACTGAAATCGACAATATGATCACGAAAGCTTTGAAATAGCATCGTGTCCTTGTTATAGAACGTATTAAAGCTGTCGCAATGGTTTTCGTTAGTTAAACAGGGATTTTTGAAATAGTCTGATTTTCGACTCTTTTTCAATAACTCTCAATTTGACTCATAAACGACAGTGCATTCACAGGATGTTTGAAGTGCTCATCATTACACGAGTTGATTGAAATCGCGTAAATTCCTTCTCAAACAACGCCCTGAAACTACTTCCGTTGAAATATTTGACGTTTTTGAGAAAAAGGCGACGGTCATTTTTTCGTTCAGAACCGAATTCTTCGTTCCAACGTGACATTAATAAAATTACATTCCACGCTGCGATCGAAAATATGATCACGGGAGTATTCGAATAGCATTGTTTCCTTGTTATAGAACGTATTTATACAGTCGCCATGGTTTTCGTTAGTTAAACAGGGATTTTTGAAATAGTCTGATTTTCGACTCTTTTTCAATAACTCTCAATTTGACTCATAAACGACAGTGCATTCACAGGATGTTTGAAGTGATCTTTATGACGGGTTGATTGAATCGCGTAAATTCCTTCTCAAACAACGTCCTGAAAGTACTTCCGTTGAAATATTTGACGTTTTTGGGAAAATGGCGACAGTCATTTTTTCGTTCAGAACCGAATTCTTCGTTCCAACGTGACCTTAATAAAATTACATTCCACACTGCGATCGAAAATATGATCACGACAGCATTGAAATAGCATCGTGTCCTTTTTATAGAACGTATTTAAGCTGTCGCCATGGTTTTCGTTAGTTAAACAGGGATTTTTGAAATAGTCTGATTTTCGACTCTTTTTCAATAACTCTCAATTTGACTCATAAACGACAGTGCATTCACAGGATGTTTGAAGTGATCTTTATGACGGGTTGATTGAATCGCGTAAATTCCTTCTCAAACAACGTCCTGAAAGTACTTCCGTTGAAATATTTGACGTTTTTGGGAAAATGGCGACAGTCATTTTTTCGTTCAGAACCGAATTCTTCGTTCCAACGTGACCTTAATAAAATTACCTTCCACACTGCGATCGACAATATGATCACGACAGCTTTGAAATAGCATCGTGTCCTTGTTATAGAACGTATTTAAGCTGTCGCCATGGTTTTCGTTAGTTAAACAGGGATTTTTGAAATAGTCTGATTTTCGACTCTTTTTCAATAACTCTCAATTTGACTCATAAACGACAGTGCATTCACAGGATGTTTGAAGTGTTCATCATGACACGGGTTGATTGAAATCGCGTAAATTCCTTCTCAAACAACGTCCTGAAACTACTTCCGTTGAAATATTTGACGTTTTTGAGAAAAAGGCGACGGTCATTTTTTCGTTCAGAACAAAATTCTTCGTTCCAACGTGACATTAATAAAATTACATTCCACGCTGCGATCGAAAATATGATCACGGGAGTATTCGAATAGCATTGTGTCCTTGTTAAAGAACGTATTTAAGCTGTCGCCATGGTTTTCGTTAGTTAAACAGGGATTTTTGAGATAATCTGATTTTCGACTTTTTTGAATAACTCTCAATTTGATTCATAAACGACGATACATGCATAGGACGTTTGAAGTGTTCATCATGACACGGGTTAATTCAAATCGCGTTTAATCCTTCTCAAACAACGTCCTGAAACTACTTCCGTTGAGATATTTGACGTTTTTTGGAATTAGGCGACAGTCATTTTTTCGTTCAGATCAGAATTCTACGTTCCAACGTGATATTTTTAAAATTGCATTCCACACTGCGATGGAAAATATGATCACGACAGCATTGAAATAGCATCGTGTCCTTTTTATAGAACGTATTTAAGAGTTCGCCATGGTTTTCGTTAGTTAAACAGGGATTTTTGAAATAGTCTGATTTTCGACTCTTTTTCAATAACTCTCAATTTGACCCATAAACGACAGTGCATTCACAGGATGTTTGAAGTGATCATTATGACGGGTTGATTGAATCGCGTAAATTCCTTCTCAAACAACGTCCTGAAAGTACTTCCGTTGAAATATTTGACGTTTTTGGGAAAATGGCGACGGTCATTTTTTCGTTCAGAACCGAAATCTTCGTTCCAACGTGACATTAATAAAATTACATTCCACACTGCGAGCGAAAATATGATCACGGGAGTATTCAAATAGCATTGTGTCCTTGTTATAGATCGTATTTAAGCTGTCGCCATGGTTTTCATTAGTTAAACAGGGATTTTTGAGATAGTCTGTTTTCGACTCATTTTTAATAACTCTCTATTTGATTCATAAAAGACAATACATACATAGGATGTTTGAAGTGTACATCATGACACGGGTTGATTGAAATCGCGTAAATTCCTTTTCAAACAACGTCCTGAAACTACTTCCATTGAAATATTTGACGTTTTTGGGAAAAAGGCGGCGGTAATTTTTTCGTTCAGAACCAAATTCTTCGTTCCAACGTGACATAAATAAAATAACATTCCACACTGCGATCGAAAATATGATCACGACAGCATTGAAATAGCATCGTGTCCTTTTTATAGAACGTATTTAAGCTGTCGCCATGGTTTTCGTTAGTTAAACTGGGATTTTTGAAATAGTCTGATTTTCGACTCTTTTTCAATAACTCTCAATTTGACTCATAAACGACAGTGCATTCACAGGATGTTTGAAGTGATCTTTATGACGGGTTGATTGAATCGCGTAAATTCCTTCTCAAACAACGTCCTGAAAGTACTTCCGTTGAAATATTTGACGTATTTGGTAAAATGGCGACAGTCATTTTTTCGTTCAGAACCGAATTCTTCGTTCCAACGTGACCTTAATAAAATTACCTTCCACACTGCGATCGACAATATGATCACGACAGCTTTGAAATAGCATCGTGTCCTTGTTATAGAACGTATTTAAGCTGTCGCCATGGTTTTCGTTAGTTAAACAGGGATTTTTGAAATAGTCTGATTTTCGACTCTTTTTCAATAACTCTCAATTTGAATCATAAACGACAGTGCATTCACAGGATGTTTGAAGTGTTCATCATGACACGGGTTGATTGAAATCGCGTAAATTCCTTCTCAAACAACGTCCTGAAACTACTTCCGTTGAAATATTTGACGTTTTTGGGAAAATGGCGACAGTCATTTTTTCGTTCAGAACCGAATTCTTCGTTCCAACGTGACATTAATAAAATTACATTCCACGCTGCGATCGAAAATATGATCACGGGAGTATTCGAATAGCATTGTTTCCTTGTTATAGAACGTATTTATACAGTCGCCATGGTTTTCGTTAGTTAAACAGGGATTTTTGAGATAGTCTGATTTTCGACTTTTTTGAATAACTCTCAATTTGATTCATAAACGACGATACATGCATAGGACGTTTGAAGTGTTCATCATGACACGGGTTAATTCAAATCGCGTTTAATCCTTCTCAAACAACGTCCTGAAACTACTTCCGTTGAGATATTTGACGTTTTTGGGAATTAGGCGACAGTCATTATTTCGTTCAGATCAGAATTCTACGTTCCAACGTGATATTTTTAAAATTGCATTCCACACTGCGATGGAAAATATGATCACGACAGCATTGAAATAGCATCGTGTCCTTTTTATAGAACGTATTTAAGAGTTCGCCATGGTTTTCGTTAGTTAAACAGGGATTTTTGAAATAGTCTGATTTTCGACTCTTTTTCAATAACTCTCAATTTGACCCATAAACGACAGTGCATTCACAGGATGTTTGAAGTGATCATTATGACGGGTTGATTGAATCGCGTAAATTCCTTCTCAAACAACGTCCTGAAAGTACTTCCGTTGAAATATTTGACGTTTTTGGGAAAATGGCGACGGTCATTTTTTCGTTCAGAACCGAATTCTTCGTTCCAACGTGACCTTAATAAAATTACCTTCCACACTGCGATCGACAATATGATCACGACAGCTTTGAAATAGCATCGTGTCCTTGTTATAGAACGTATTTAAGCTGTCGCCATGGTTTTCGTTAGTTAAACAGGCATTTTTGAAATAGTCTGATTTTCGACTCTTTTTCAATAACTCTCAATTTGAATCATAAACGACAGTGCATTCACAGGATGTTTGAAGTGTTCATCATGACACGGGTTGATTGAAATCGCGTAAATTCCTTCTCAAACAACGTCCTGAAACTACTTCCGTTGAAATATTTGACGTTTTTGAGAAAAAGGCGACGGTCATTTTTTCGTTCAGAACCGAAATCTTCGTTCCAACGTGACATTAATAAAATTACATTCCACACTGCGAGCGAAAATATGATCACGGGAGTATTCAAATAGCATTGTGTCCTTGTTATAGATCGTATTTAAGCTGTCGCCATGGTTTTCATTAGTTAAACAGGGATTTTTGAGATAGTCTGTTTTCGACTCATTTTTAATAACTCTCTATTTGATTCATAAAAGACAATACATACATAGGATGTTTGAAGTGTACATCATGACACGGGTTGATTGAAATCGCGTAAATTCCTTTTCAAACAACGTCCTGAAACTACTTCCATTGAAATATTTGACGTTTTTGGGAAAAAGGCGGCGGTAATTTTTTCGTTCAGAACCAAATTCTTCGTTCCAACGTGACATAAATAAAATAACATTCCACACTGCGATCGAAAATATGATCACGACAGCATTGAAATAGCATCGTGTCCTTTTTATAGAACGTATTTAAGCTGTCGCCATGGTTTTCGTTAGTTAAACTGGGATTTTTGAAATAGTCTGATTTTCGACTCTTTTTCAATAACTCTCAATTTGACTCATAAACGACAGTGCATTCACAGGATGTTTGAAGTGATCTTTATGACGGGTTGATTGAATCGCGTAAATTCCTTCTCAAACAACGTCCTGAAAGTACTTCCGTTGAAATATTTGACGTATTTGGTAAAATGGCGACAGTCATTTTTTCGTTCAGAACCGAATTCTTCGTTCCAACGTGACCTTAATAAAATTACATTCCACACTGAAATCGACAATATGATCACGAAAGCTTTGAAATAGCATCGTGTCCTTGTTATAGAACGTATTAAAGCTGTCGCAATGGTTTTCGTTAGTTAAACAGGGATTTTTGAAATAGTCTGATTTTCGACTCTTTTTCAATAACTCTCAATTTGACTCATAAACGACAGTGCATTCACAGGATGTTTGAAGTGCTCATCATTACACGAGTTGATTGAAATCGCGTAAATTCCTTCTCAAACAACGCCCTGAAACTACTTCCGTTGAAATATTTGACGTTTTTGAGAAAAAGGCGACGGTCATTTTTTCGTTCAGAACCGAATTCTTCGTTCCAACGTGACATTAATAAAATTACATTCCACGCTGCGATCGAAAATATGATCACGGGAGTATTCGAATAGCATTGTTTCCTTGTTATAGAACGTATTTAAGCTGTCGCCATGGTTTTCGTTAGTTAAACAGGGATTTTTGAAATAGTCTGATTTTCGACTCTTTTTCAATAACTCTCAATTTGACTCATAAACGACAGTGCATTCACAGGATGTTTGAAGTGATCTTTATGACGGGTTGATTGAATCGCGTAAATTCCTTCTCAAACAACGTCCTGAAAGTACTTCCGTTGAAATATTTGACGTTTTTGGGAAAATGGCGACAGTCATTTTTTCGTTCAGAACCGAATTCTTCGTTCCAACGTGACCTTAATAAAATTACCTTCCACACTGCGATCGACAATATGATCACGACAGCTTTGAAATAGCATCGTGTCCTTGTTATAGAACGTATTTAAGCTGTCGCAATGGTTTTCGTTAGTTAAACAGGGATTTTTGAAATAGTCTGATTTTCGACTCTTTTTCAATAACTCTCAATTTGACTCATAAACGACAGTGCATTCACAGGATGTTTGAAGTGCTCATCATGACACGGGTTGATTGAAATCGCGTAAATTCCTTCTCAAACAACGTCCTGAAACTACTTCCGTTGAAATATTTGACGTTTTTGAGAAAAAGGCGACGGTCATTTTTTCGTTCAGAACCGAATTCTTCGTTCCAACGTGACATTAATAAAATTACATTCCACGCTGCGATCGAAAATATGATCACGGGAGTATTCAAATAGCATTGTGTCCTTGTTATAGATCGTATTTAAGCTGTCGCCATGGTTTTCGTTAGTTAAACAGGGATTTTTGAGATAGTCTGTTTTCGACTCATTTTTAATAACTCTCAATTTGATTCATAAAAGACAATACATACATAGGATGTTTGAAGTGTACATCATGACACGGGTTGATTGAAATCGCGTAAATTCCTTTTCAAACAACGTCCTGAAAGTACTTCCGTTGAAATATTTGACGTTTTTGGGAAAAAGGCGGCGGTAATTTTTTCGTTCAGAACCAAATTCTTCGTTCCAACGTGACATAAATAAAATAACATTCCACACTGCGATCGAAAATATGATCACGACAGCATTGAAATAGCATCGTGTCCTTTTTATAGAACGTATTTAAGCTGTCGCCATGGTTTTCGTTAGTTAAACTGGGATTTTTGAAATAGTCTGATTTTCGACTCTTTTTCAATAACTCTCAATTTGACTCATAAACGACAGTGCATTCACAGGATGTTTGAAGTGATCTTTATGACGGGTTGATTGAATCGCGTAAATTCCTTCTCAAACAACGTCCTGAAAGTACTTCCGTTGAAATATTTGACGTATTTGGTAAAATGGCGACAGTCATTTTTTCGTTCAGAACCGAATTCTTCGTTCCAACGTGACCTTAATAAAATTACATTCCACACTGCGATCGACAATATGATCACGAAAGCTTTGAAATAGCATCGTGTCCTTGTTATAGAACGTATTTAAGCTGTCGCAATGGTTTTCGTTAGTTAAACAGGGATTTTTGAAATAGTCTGATTTTCGACTCTTTTTCAATAACTCTCAATTTGACTCATAAACGACAGTGCATTCACAGGATGTTTGAAGTGCTCATCATGACACGGGTTGATTGAAATCGCGTAAATTCCTTCTCAAACTACGTCCTGAAACTACTTCCGTTGAAATATTTGACGTTTTTGAGAAAAAGGCGACGGTCATTTTTTCGTTCAGAACCGAATTCTTCGTTCCAACGTGACATTAATAAAATTACATTCCACGCTGCGATCGAAAATATGATCACGGGAGTATTCGAATAGCATTGTTTCCTTGTTATAGAACGTATTTATACAGTCGCCATGGTTTTCGTTAGTTAAACAGGGATTTTTGAAATAGTCTGATTTTCGACTCTTTTTCAATAACTCTCAATTTGACTCATAAACGACAGTGCATTCACAGGATGTTTGAAGTGATCTTTATGACGGGTTGATTGAAATCGCGTAAATTCCTTCTCAAACAACGTCCTGAAAGTACTTCCGTTGAAATATTTGACGTTTTTGGGAAAATGGCGACAGTCATTTTTTCGTTCAGAACCGAATTCTTCGTTCCAACGTGACCTTAATAAAATTACCTTCCACACTGCGATCGACAATATGATCACGACAGCTTTGAAATAGCATCGTGTCCTTGTTATAGAACGTACTTAAGCTGTCGCCATGGTTTTCGTTAGTTAAACAGGGATTTTTGAAATAGTCTGATTTTCGACTCTTTTTCAATAACTCTCAATTTGACTCATAAACGACTGTGCATTCACAGGATGTTTGAAGTGCTCATCATGACACGGGTTGATTGAAATCGCGTAAATTCCTTCTCAAACAACGTCCTGAAACTACTTCCGTTGAAATATTTGACGTTTTTGAGAAAAAGGCGACGGTCATTTTTTCGTTCAGAACCGAATTCTTCGTTCCAACGTGACATTAATAAAATTACATTCCACACTGCGATCGAAAATATGATCACGGGAGTATTCAAATAGCATTGTGTCCTTGTTATAGATCGTATTTAAGCTGTCGCCATGGTTTTCGTTAGTTAAACAGGGATTTTTGAGATAGTCTGTTTTCGACTCATTTTTAATAACTCTCAATTTGATTCATAAAAGACAATACATACATAGGATGTTTGAAGTGTACATCATGACACGGGTTGATTGAAATCGCGTAAATTCCTTTTCAAACAACGTCCTGAAACTACTTCCATTGAAATATTTGACGTTTTTGGGAAAAAGGCGGCGGTAATTTTTTCGTTCAGAACCAAATTCTTCGTTCCAACGTGACATAAATAAAATAACATTCCACACTGCGATCGAAAATATGATCACGACAGCATTGAAATAGCATCGTGTCCTTTTTATAGAACGTATTTAAGCTGTCGCCTCGGTTTTCGTTAGTTAAACTGGGATTTTTGAAATAGTCTGATTTTCGACTCTTTTTCAATAACTCTCAATTTGACTCATAAACGACAGTGCATTCACAGGATGTTTGAAGTGATCTTTATGACGGGTTGATTGAATCGCGTAAATTCCTTCTCAAACAACGTCCTGAAAGTACTTCCGTTGAAATATTTGACGTATTTGGTAAAATGGCGACAGTCATTTTTTCGTTCAGAACCGAATTCTTCGTTCCAACGTGACCTTAATAAAATTACATTCCACACTGCGATCGACAATATGATCACGAAAGCTTTGAAATAGCATCGTGTCCTTGTTATAGAACGTATTTAAGCTGTCGCAATGGTTTTCGTTAGTTAAACAGGGATTTTTGAAATAGTCTGATTTTCGACTCTTTTTCAATAACTCTCAGGCCCGTATTGTCAGTCGCGCCTTCAAGGCGACCTTCACCTTCTAACCCTCCTTCTGGAGAGATTTCATATTGAGAGACGCTCCTTTCCTCCTATAGGAGGCGACTGTGGCCTTCGATTAGAAGCATACCCTGGGCTATGCTTCTAATACGAGAAGGCCTCCAACCATAGCAACAGTACCTAAATAACATGGCGGAATTATTTGATCGCGATGAACACCTCGATGATTTTATTGAATATATTTTCGACAATCCTTATAACTACATACCTCGGCGATACATAAGAGATAGGCAAAATCCAGTAGAATATTACTCGGAAGGGGAATTTATGACCAGGTACAGGTTTTCGAAGAGAACAGTGATTGATGTACTGCTACCCATGATAGCATTGCAAAACATCAGCAACCGTGGAATGCCTGTCCCACCAATATTGAAATTATTGACGGCCCTGCGATTTTTTGCCACCGGCAGCTTTCAGGTAAGTGAAATAAAGTTTCCTTTTGATATGGTAGTATTTAGCGTGTTTGTAAGATGGAAATAATTGTAGAGTTGGTTGATTTATTCAGCTTGTAGCCGTATTGTTTACTATTCGAAATTTTGTTTACATTGACAAAGCACTTCAAATGACCTGAATGCACTCGTAGTAATTATTGTTTGGTGTTAACGAATAATGTTATGATGCATAGATGATATTCGCATTCATTTTCGTTAGTTTTCCCCGTCTAAAGAAACCATTTTGTCGATTGCAGTTGGTCTGTGCTGACCTTCTTCAAGTATCTCAACCGTCTGTTTCGCAGATCTTGAAGGTAAGTTGTTTGTGATCATTAATGGCTTTTTTATACTATTTAAAAATTGTGGAACGAACTTTACAAAGGAAACGTCAATTCAAATTGTGCTCCTTCGTCGAACAGTTACGGGTAACAGAATTCTGCTGTCCTTGACGTAACACGGTGAACACGGTAAACATCACATTAGAAAATAAATTGGGATGCCTTTTGTTGGGCTAACGTAACGCGTGTTTTCATTTCACGGTCAGACTTACATCGCCTGAGAAAACTGCATTAATTACTCATTTATGAAAGATTTAAAAGAATTCTAATGGTAAAGTATTGCATGGGAGACCGGTTATGAGCAGTAGGTACAGTCGTGTGGAGTGATTTTCGTTGTTTATGTTTTCATTACGCCTTTTTGTATGCTGAGATTTTCGCTCTCAAAGAAGTATGTATACTACCATAATGGAAAGAGTTGTTGTTGACATTTAATGAGAGAGAGAGTTGGTGATGACATCAAAATACATATTTTCGTGTGTTTTAACTCTGTGCTACGTGCATCGATTTTATTGCTTCATCAATTTTTATATTAATATAGCCGATTACTTTTCAAAGCGTTATGATTAGTTTTTACTTGTCCAATAGTTGTCAGTATTCGTAATTATCTATTATTGCTATTCCTGATCGTTATTTCAACTTATAACTAATGAAGAGTTTGATGTTAGTGTATTTCGTTCGCGCACATTTACGTTTTGTTGAAACTTTTCGTGGATGACACTTGATATTAAATTGTGAGAAGATACATGTGGATACTTTTTATCACAATTATCTTATAAAGTCCTCAAGTGTAGTAATGTATAAGTAGTTTATTAACAAAAATATGTGCTTTAAATTCCACTTTAGAATGTCAGTGCAGAACTAGCTGCTAAGCTGCCGTTGTGGGTGAAAAGACCGTCGACTGAGGAAGAATTTGCAGCTATCAGAAATAGTTTCTATGCAATAGCTAATTTTCCTGGCGTGGTGGGATGCATCGACTGTACCCACATTCCCATTAAAAGCCCTGGAGGTGACCTGGCAGAGGTTTATAGGAACAGGAAAGGATGGTTCTCCATGAACGTTCAGGTATTGCATTGCTTGTAGAAAACAATACTGTTACATGGAAATTAAGTTTCTACATATATAAATTACTTTTGCATCCATTAATAATGTAATAATCCTTTTGTAATTCATAGGCTGCCTTCTTTTGTAATCTCATAGTGTCTTCTTTGTAGGTTGTGGTGGGACCATCCATGGAAATTATGGATATTGTTTGCAGATGGCAGGGATCCGTGCATGATGCACGTATATTCCATAACAGTAGGCTTAAGCACAGATTTGAAGCTGGGCAGATGCGAGGAATCCTTCTAGGGGATAGTGGTTATCCATTACTTCCTTATTTATTCACACCAGTTTTACATCCTACAACTGGTCCTGAAAGGCGGTAAATATTCCTATTAATTATGATTTGTATGTTTCTCTGTACCTTGGGCGTATTTTTTCAGTTATCTATATTTATCATTCATGCTATTATGTTAGATAGAGTTTTTTTTAGAGTATGTAGGGAGACTATTTAATTGTAATCCTTGTTAATGGTGGTAGTGATGACCTTTTATGCCATGGCACGCTGTTTTTCTCTTACATAGATGCAATAACAATGCTTAAAAATAAAATGGCATAGTGAAAAAAAATTATTGGAAAAGTGCAAATGAAACAGATCATATCAGCTGTAGTTGAGTACTATATTCAGAAAGGTATTCATACTGTCTTATACACTTTGACTTATTGTCTCTATGATAACAAGGTAAATGTACCACTGCCTGGCTAAGATAGGTTTATTCAAGTCTTACGATGCTTACACTTAAAGGAACAGTTCATGCATTTCATATCCATTTTAAAAGAGGTACACAACTGGTTTAAAACTTTTTTTTGAGAGTTTTCTTTACGACCATATAGAATTAAAATACATATTATTTATCTTTCTTTTGAAATGGGCTTGAATTAGGTAATCCTTTTCCTGACCCTAAAAATTCTGTATGTGTTTTTAAATCTGATCCTTGATGCTCTAGTATTGCTTGATGATCTACTCATAGTCATTGCTGAAATAAGATATCCTAGGCCATGTTTGGTATCTTGTTAATTGTTTTAATCTTTTTAAGGACAAATTCTTTATAATAGGTAACAAAAAATTGGCAATGTTTAATGGTTTATTTGAGTTTTTTTAATTTCAATTAATGCTTCACTCGTGTGTTTGTCTCACAGACATTTAAACAGACTTTAGAAAAACCTGTGATGATCATGATATTACTTAAAATCAAGTGTTTAAGTTCATTCCAAGTTGATCTCCAATAAGAGAATGAAGTGCATTCATGATTGAATAAAATAATACCTAACAGACTTGTTGCATATGAAAAATTATTAGATGTAATCAATTTGAATTACCACTTTACCACTCATTATTTTATTAGGGATGCTAAATAACTACCTACTAAACACACATTTTGAAGTGAATATTGCTTAATAATCTCAGATCGATGGTTGACGATGTCACTTTGTGGAAGTTCATAGATAGCAATGATACAATCAGCTATAATAATTTTCCACACTATTATGTCATGTGTGAAATTTTCATCAACCCATAGATAAATTTTCTCCCAGTCTGATCAGCAAAAATTATAATCATTTGTGTTACATCTCATGAAATAAACACTACCATTTCTTCATCATTAATGGGATCTTTAGAATTAAAAAACAATTTATTGGTAGTGATAGGGTAAACTTAACGACCTTTTCAATACTGCCATTCATTTAATGCATGCGCAATGGGAATCCATCCTTCCTCACATGCATTAAACATTATACCTATCCTTATTATTGATGCAAAGTAACAACTTTATAATATTTTATCCAAATCACTGAATGAAAGTTTAATATTGTAATTCTTCTTATGTTTAGATACAACACCTCGCACATCAGGACCAGGAGCATCGTTGAGAGGACGTTTGGGATTTGGAAGCGGAGATTCCCATGCCTCTCAACGAAGCTTAGGACGAAATTGTCAACCTCCCTGAAAGTGATCTTGGCTTGTGCAGTTCTACATAATGTAGCTGTACGTCATCATGCCCCTATTCCTGATCAGGAGCGCGTGATACCTGTGGTTGATGTTCCTGTTCATGTGTATAGGGCTCATAATGGTCGTGGAGCTGCAGAAAGAGCTGCACTAATCCAGAGACACTTTTCAGAGGTAAGTGTGAATGGCTTTGCTGCAATAAATAAGTTTCATGTTAACTGTCTTTCAATATATTCTAATTCTGGGAGAGTTAATTCATGAAATTTTCAATTATCCTCACTTAATAACTAGGAAATAATATGTTTCTGTGTTTTAATATTCTTCTATTTGCATTACAGGAGGGTTGACAGCTGGTGTGAATAAGTAAGTCAGTAATGGATACCACAGTCTTCCTAACATTTGTCCAGGATCAGATATGTGCTTCAGCTGCTGTTATGGATATTGTGCTTCATGGATGGACCCCTGCTGTTTGCAGACATCTCCATAGTTTCTATTCCTGTTCCTTTAAGCCGATGCCTGTTGCTTTGCCTCCTAGTCTTTTAATGGGAATTTGTCAGGGAAATTAGCTGTTGCATGGAGACATTTCTGATGGCTGTGAATTCCTCTTCTGTCAAGTCTTTTCCCCATGGTCATCAGTGATTCTAATATTGCTGGTACAGGCATTCCACTGCTATTCATGGTAGCTGTGCATCAGTCACTGTCTCTCTGAAATCCTATACCATCATAAGTTCCCTTTCCGAGTATTATCTACTGGTTTTCACCTTCTCTTATGTATTGCTGAGCTGAGTTGTAAGGATTGTTGAATTTATATTTAATGAAATCATTGAGGTTGTTCTATTATAATAAAAAACAAATTACAGTTAACTGCAGTGTTTTTGTTGGCCCATGTTGGCTCCCTTTCTGATGACATTAACCATTGGCACGATGATTTTTTTCTTTTAAGTTGGATGATTATAGTAGATATAGCTAATACTGCATATTTCTTTATCAAAATTGTTCATTTTGTAACCTTTCATTTTTTCCTTGCTGCCGTATATTGCTGAAAGGTTTCGAAAAAGGAAAGTTGCTTTCCTGGGTAGAAAAGTGGGATTAACAAAGAATGAAAGACTTTTCAGTACATTTCACTACTGTTCCATTTAATGAAAAAATAAGTTTACAGAATAATATTTTAAAAGACAGCTGGTTACATAAATTATTAAAAATAGGGATATAATAGAGAATATTAGGACAGATTATGTGACGCTGAATGAGAAGGTACGATGCTGGTCTTATACAACTGAGGAAGACATGGGAGGAGGATATAAGCGGCAGGAAACCCAATGGAACCCTGCATTGGAAATAGCCATGATCCACAAGAACACCATCAGTAACATCCTGCAGAGAGAGAGAGTTCCAGGACAGCAGAATGGAGCTGGCCATGCAAAGGTGGCAACAGGAGCACTACTTCTCCTAAAAATGGGGAAAATTTATAATTAGTTGAAATATTAATATTCAAAAAATGTTGCTTGCTAAATCATCCCATTATAAGTGAAAATACTTTCTTCAACCAACATATGTGCATGCATTTTAACATTACTATAATCATTGATTTTCATTTCTTTGAATGCGACATCGTCCTTTGCATCTATTTCATAGGAACTATGCAATATTCATTTAATAAGTAAACATGGAAAGGAATCGATATCACAGCCTGTCTCAAATACGGATATTATTGTAGTGAAGGCATTTATGAAGGAAAAGATAAATGAAGCCTGAAGCCATATTTCCATTGATGTTAACACATTAAATTCACAACAAACATTGGCAAAGATATGGACTTGAGAAACAAAATTTTCATTCTAATTCCTTTTAAATTTGTTTTAAAATACCATACAGAAATTATTACCCTGACAACTTCTACCACTAAAGTACAAAATCAAATAATGGTAAAGCAAACCATCATCTGGCGCAACTCCTGCTCCTTAATCTTTATTTGGATTTCATCCATTCTTTTTTGGTGCGCCAGAGCCTGCTCCTGCTGCAGCCTTTGCAGTCTCAAGACCTCCAACTGCAGATTCTGTGTATCTTCGTCTAGCTTCACTTTCCGCAGTTGGAAGTCATTGATCAGCTTGGCTGTGGCCAGCTCCACTTGTGCTGTTTCTTGCCTGAGGGCTTGAATCTTATCGCGGTGTGCGTTGTAAGATTTCAAGCCCTCAAGCCGGTCCTGCAACTCTCTCTCTACAGCAGCTCCTCTGGTCATGCCACCAGAGGAGGATGGTGTCCTTGTCGGACCTCCCATCACTGTCGTGGCACACGGAACATCTGACGGTGGAGCCTCGACTACTTTGAAAAGAAAAAAGAAAAAGTTATTGTATAATTTCGATAACGACAGGTAATGTATTACCACAAACAATATCGCACATACTTACTTGTTGGATACTCCAGTTCCGTGTGCCCACTGCTCGCGTTGGGGATAGGAGGCGAGTCCAGGAGATCGTCGTCCATATCCCCAACATTCTGCTCACAGTGTGACAGTGATGGGATGGCTATTTCCAACTCAGGGTTGGGATCGCACACTGGCGGTACATATGGCCCACCGCCTGTGGCCAACCTCCGCTGGGTTTCCTGAGCCTGGGCCTTCCTCCTCTTCGTTTTCACGTTGTCCCATGCCTTCCTCAGTTGCTTCCAATTTCGCTATTAAAGTGAAATTCACTTCCGTTAAACAAAGAGTACTTCCTACATCGCCGCATATATTTTTTCGCACATCATCGGCATTTCACTTTTACGCGCTATGCATAAAACTACATCGGAAACATTGTGTCTTATTAAAAATTTAACTAAGTTAAAAATATATATTATTTTAATGCACTATAACACACTTTGTCATTTAATAACAACATTGCTATGAGCAAGTAATACAATAGATTACTAATGCGCACGACCAGCCAATAACTCTAGTATTACCTACCTTCACGACTTGAGAATTTCCGTTAAATTCAGCTTCAATGTTTCTCCAGCCTCGTATCTTATCAGACAACGTCACAGCATCTGTCCTTTTATTCTCTATTATATCCCTATTTTTAATAACTAACGCTACCAGCAAATCTTTTTCCACAACCGTCATCCTCGACTCCATTCTGATTGCGTCTGTCTATTTCTGCGTGATTAGTTTTCCGATTGATTGAATTTTGATTGTTATTGCGAGGGAACACCAATAATTAGTAATTACAACCTATTCAGGTGCAGCAAAGAAAAGCGAAAATATAATTAACATTGTCCCTCGAACAATTGGACCTACAGTCACTGTCGCGGCACACGGAATAATTCGATTTTAATTAACTTCGAAATGGGCGGCAACCTTATTTACCTCCGTAACGCTTCGCTTTTTTCTGGCCGAGTGAACGGATCAGTCCGTGAACGTAAACAATATCTCCTTCTAATCGAAGGCGAAGGCGACAATAGAGAAGGACGGACTCTCGAACTGACTGGCTTCCTTTTAGGTGAAGGTCACCTAGATAGAAGGTCGCGATAGAAGGCGCGACTGACAATACGGGCCTCAATTTGACTCATAAACGACAGTGCATTCACAGGATGTTTGAAGTGCTCATCATGACACGGGTTGATTGAAATCGCGTAAATTCCTTCTCAAACAACGTCCTGAAACTACTTCCGTTGAAATATTTGACGTTTTTGAGAAAAAGGCGACGGTCATTTTTTCGTTCAGAACCGAATTCTTCGTTCCAACGTGACATTAATAAAATTACATTCCACGCTGCGATCGAAAATATGATCACGGGAGTATTCGAATAGCATTGTTTCCTTGTTATAGAACGTATTTATACAGTCGCCATGGTTTTCGTTAGTTAAACAGGGATTTTTGAGATAGTCTGATTTTCGACTTTTTTGAATAACTCTAAATTTGATTCATAAACGACGATACATGCATAGGACGTTTGAAGTGTTCATCATGACACGGGTTAATTCAAATCGCGTTTAATCCTTCTCAAACAACGTCCTGAAACTACTTCCGTTGAGATATTTGACGTTTTTTGGAATTAGGCGACAGTCATTTTTTCGTTCAGATCAGAATTCTACGTTCCAACGTGATATTTTTAAAATTGCATTCCACACTGCGATGGAAAATATGATCACGACAGCATTGAAATAGCATCGTGTCCTTTTTATAGAACGTATTTAAGAGTTCGCCATGGTTTTCGTTAGTTAAACAGGGATTTTTGAAATAGTCTGATTTTCGACTCTTTTTCAATAACTCTCAATTTGACCCATAAACGACAGTGCATTCACAGGATGTTTGAAGTGATCATTATGACGGGTTGATTGAATCGCGTAAATTCCTTCTCAAACAACGTCCTGAAAGTACTTCCGTTGAAATATTTGACGTTTTTGGGAAAATGGCGACGGTCATTTTTTCGTTCAGAACCGAATTCTTCGTTCCAACGTGACCTTAATAAAATTACCTTCCACACTGCGATCGACAATATGATCACGACAGCTTTGAAATAGCATCGTGTCCTTGTTATAGAACGTATTTAAGCTGTCGCCATGGTTTTCGTTAGTTAAACAGGGATTTTTGAAATAGTCTGATTTTCGACTCTTTTTCAATAACTCTCAATTTGAATCATAAACGACAGTGCATTCACAGGATGTTTGAAGTGTTCATCATGACACGGGTTGATTGAAATCGCGTAAATTCCTTCTCAAACAACGTCCTGAAACTACTTCCGTTGAAATATTTGACGTTTTTGAGAAAAAGGCGACGGTCATTTTTTCGTTCAGAACCGAAATCTTCGTTCCAACGTGACATTAATAAAATTACATTCCACACTGCGAGCGAAAATATGATCACGGGAGTATTCAAATAGCATTGTGTCCTTGTTATAGATCGTATTTAAGCTGTCGCCATGGTTTTCATTAGTTAAACAGGGATTTTTGAGATAGTCTGTTTTCGACTCATTTTTAATAACTCTCTATTTGATTCATAAAAGACAATACATACATAGGATGTTTGAAGTGTACATCATGACACGGGTTGATTGAAATCGCGTAAATTCCTTTTCAAACAACGTCCTGAAACTACTTCCATTGAAATATTTGACGTTTTTGGGAAAAAGGCGACGGTAATTTTTTCGTTCAGAACCAAATTCTTCGTTCCAACGTGACATAAATAAAATAACATTCCACACTGCGATCGAAAATATGATCACGACAGCATTGAAATAGCATCGTGTCCTTTTTATAGAACGTATTTAAGCTGTCGCCATGGTTTTCGTTAGTTAAACTGGGATTTTTGAAATAGTCTGATTTTCGACTCTTTTTCAATAACTCTCAATTTGACTCATAAACGACAGTGCATTCACAGGATGTTTGAAGTGATCTTTATGACGGGTTGATTGAATCGCGTAAATTCCTTCTCAAACAACGTCCTGAAAGTACTTCCGTTGAAATATTTGACGTATTTGGTAAAATGGCGACAGTCATTTTTTCGTTCAGAACCGAATTCTTCGTTCCAACGTGACCTTAATAAAATTACATTCCACACTGAAATCGACAATATGATCACGAAAGCTTTGAAATAGCATCGTGTCCTTGTTATAGAACGTATTTAAGCTGTCGCAATGGTTTTCGTTAGTTAAACAGGGATTTTTGAAATAGTCTGATTTTCGACTCTTTTTCAATAACTCTCAATTTGACTCATAAACGACAGTGCATTCACAGGATGTTTGAAGTGCTCATCATTACACGAGTTGATTGAAATCGCGTAAATTCCTTCTCAAACAACGTCCTGAAACTACTTCCGTTGAAATATTTGACGTTTTTGAGAAAAAGGCGACGGTCATTTTTTCGTTCAGAACCGAATTCTTCGTTCCAACGTGACATTAATAAAATTACATTCCACGCTGCGATCGAAAATATGATCACGGGAGTATTCGAATAGCATTGTTTCCTTGTTATAGAACGTATTTATACAGTCGCCATGGTTTTCGTTAGTTAAACAGGGATTTTTGAAATAGTCTGATTTTCGACTCTTTTTCAATAACTCTCAATTTGACTCATAAACGACAGTGCATTCACAGGATGTTTGAAGTGATCTTTATGACGGGTTGATTGAATCGCGTAAATTCCTTCTCAAACAACGTCCTGAAAGTACTTCCGTTGAAATATTTGACGTTTTTGGGAAAAAGGCGACGGTCATTTTTTCGTTCAGAACCGAATTCTTCGTTCCAACGTGACATTAATAAAATTACATTCCACACTGCGAGCGAAAATATGATCACGGGAGTATTCAAATAGCATTGTGTCCTTGTTATAGATCGTATTTAAGCTGTCGCCATGGTTTTCATTAGTTAAACAGGGATTTTTGAGATAGTCTGATTTTCGACTCATTTTTAATAACTCTCTATTTGATTCATAAACGACAATACATACATAGGATGTTTGAAGTGTACATCATGACACGGGTTGATTGAAATCGCGTAAATTCCTTTTCAAACAACGTCCTGAAACTACTTCCATTGAAATATTTGACGTTTTTGGGAAAAAGGCGGCGGTAATTTTTTCGTTCAGAACCAAATTCTTCGTTCCAACGTGACATTAATAAAATAACATTCCACACTGCGATCGAAAATATGATCACGACAGCATTGAAATAGCATCGTGTCCTTTTTACAGAACGTATTTAAGCTGTCGCCATGGTTTTCGTTAGTTAAACTGGGATTTTTGAAATAGTCTGATTTTCGACTCTTTTTCAATAACTCTCAATTTGACTCATAAACGACAGTGCATTCACAGGATGTTTGAAGTGATCTTTATGACGGGTTGATTGAATCGCGTAAATTCCTTCTCAAACAACGTCCTGAAAGCACTTCCGTTGAAATATTTGACGTATTTGGTAAAATGGCGACAGTCATTTTTTCGTTCAGAACCGAATTCTTCGTTCCAACGTGACCTTAATAAAATTACCTTCCACACTGCGATCGACAATATGATCACGACAGCTTTGAAATAGCATCGTGTCCTTGTTATAGAACGTATTTAAGCTGTCGCCATGGTTTTCGTTAGTTAAACAGGGATTTTTGAAATAGTCTGATTTTCGACTCTTTTTCAATAACTCTCAATTTGAATCATAAACGACAGTGCATTCACAGGATGTTTGAAGTGTTCATCATGACACGGGTTGATTGAAATCGCGTAAATTCCTTCTCAAACAACGTCCTGAAACTACTTCCGTTGAAATATTTGACGTTTTTGAGAAAAAGGCGACGGTCATTTTTTCGTTCAGAACCGAATTCTTCGTTCCAACGTGACATTAATAAAATTACATTCCACGCTGCGATCGAAAATATGATCACGGGAGTATTCGAATAGCATTGTTTCCTTGTTATAGAACGTATTTATACAGTCGCCATGGTTTTCGTTAGTTAAACAGGGATTTTTGAAATAGTCTGATTTTCGACTCTTTTTCAATAACTCTCAATTTGACCCATAAACGACAGTGCATTCACAGGATGTTTGAAGTGATCATTATGACGGGTTGATTGAATCGCGTAAATTCCTTCTCAAACAACGTCCTGAAAGTACTTCCGTTGAAATATTTGACGTTTTTGGGAAAATGGCGACGGTCATTTTTTCGTTCAGAACCGAATTCTTCGTTCCAACGTGACCTTAATAAAATTACATTTCTCACTGCGATCGACAATATGAACACGATAGCTTTGAAATAGCATCGTGTCCTTGTTATAGAACGTATTTAAGCTGTCGCCATGGTTTTCGTTAGTTAAACAGGGATTTTTGAAATAGTCTGATTTTCGACTCTTTTTCAATAACTCTCAATTTGACTCATAAACGACAGTGCATTCACAGGATGTTTGAAGTGTTTATCATGACACGGGTTGATTGAAATCGCGTAAATTCCTTCTCAAACAACGTCCTGAAACTACTTCCGTTGAAATATTTGACGTTTTTGAGAAAAAGGCGACGGTCATTTTTTCGTTCAGAACCGAAATCTTCGTTCCAACGTGACATTAATAAAATTACATTCCACACTGTGAGCGAAAATATGATCACGGGAGTATTCAAATAGCATTGTGTCCTTGTTATAGATCGTATTTAAGCTGTCGCCATGGTTTTCATTAGTTAAACAGGGATTTTTGAGATAGTCTGTTTTCGACTCATTTTTAATAACTCTCTATTTGATTCATAAAAGACAATACATACATAGGATGTTTGAAGTGTACATCATGACACGGGTTGATTGAAATCGCGTAAATTCCTTTTCAAACAACGTCCTGAAACTACTTCCATTGAAATATTTGACGTTTTTGGGAAAAAGGCGGCGGTAATTTTTTCGTTCAGAACCAAATTCTTCGTTCCAACGTGACATAAATAAAATAACATTCCACACTGCGATCGAAAATATGATCACGACAGCATTGAAATAGCATCGTGTCCTTTTTATAGAACGTATTTAAGCTGTCGCCATGGTTTTCGTTAGTTAAACTGGGATTTTTGAAATAGTCTGATTTTCGACTCTTTTTCAATAACTCTCAATTTGACTCATAAACGACAGTGCATTCACAGGATGTTTGAAGTGATCTTTATGACGGGTTGATTGAATCGCGTAAATTCCTTCTCAAACAACGTCCTGAAACTACTTCCGTTGAAATATTTGACGTTTTTGAGAAAAAGGCGACGGTCATTTTTTCGTTCAGAACCGAATTCTTCGTTCCAACGTGACATTAATAAAATTACATTCCACGCTGCGATCGAAAATATGATCACGGGAGTATTCGAATAGCATTGTTTCCTTGTTATAGAACGTATTTATACAGTCGCCATGGTTTTCGTTAGTTAAACAGGGATTTTTGAGATAGTCTGATTTTCGACTTTTTTGAATAACTCTCAATTTGATTCATAAACGACGATACATGCATAGGACGTTTGAAGTGTTCATCATGACACGGGTTAATTCAAATCGCGTTTAATCCTTCTCAAACAACGTCCTGAAACTACTTCCGTTGAGATATTTGACGTTTTTTGGAATTAGGCGACAGTCATTTTTTCGTTCAGATCAGAATTCTACGTTCCAACGTGATATTTTTAAAATTGCATTCCACACTGCGATGGAAAATATGATCACGACAGCATTGAAATAGCATCGTGTCCTTTTTATAGAACGTATTTAAGAGTTCGCCATGGTTTTCGTTAGTTAAACAGGGATTTTTGAAATAGTCTGATTTTCGACTCTTTTTCAATAACTCTCAATTTGACCCATAAACGACAGTGCATTCACAGGATGTTTGAAGTGATCATTATGACGGGTTGATTGAATCGCGTAAATTCCTTCTCAAACAACGTCCTGAAAGTACTTCCGTTGAAATATTTGACGTTTTTGGGAAAATGGCGACGGTCATTTTTTCGTTCAGAACCGAATTCTTCGTTCCAACGTGACCTTAATAAAATTACCTTCCACACTGCGATCGACAATATGATCACGACAGCTTTGAAATAGCATCGTGTCCTTGTTATAGAACGTATTTAAGCTGTCGCCATGGTTTTCGTTAGTTAAACAGGGATTTTTGAAATAGTCTGATTTTCGACTCTTTTTCAATAACTCTCAATTTGAATCATAAACGACAGTGCATTCACAGGATGTTTGAAGTGTTCATCATGACACGGGTTGATTGAAATCGCGTAAATTCCTTCTCAAACAACGTCCTGAAACTACTTCCGTTGAAATATTTGACGTTTTTGAGAAAAAGGCGACGGTCATTTTTTCGTTCAGAACCGAAATCTTCGTTCCAACGTGACATTAATAAAATTACATTCCACACTGCGAGCGAAAATATGATCACGGGAGTATTCAAATAGCATTGTGTCCTTGTTATAGATCGTATTTAAGCTGTCGCCATGGTTTTCATTAGTTAAACAGGGATTTTTGAGATAGTCTGTTTTCGACTCATTTTTAATAACTCTCTATTTGATTCATAAAAGACAATACATACATAGGATGTTTGAAGTGTACATCATGACACGGGTTGATTGAAATCGCGTAAATTCCTTTTCAAACAACGTCCTGAAACTACTTCCATTGAAATATTTGACGTTTTTGGGAAAAAGGCGGCGGTAATTTTTTCGTTCAGAACCAAATTCTTCGTTCCAACGTGACATAAATAAAATAACATTCCACACTGCGATCGAAAATATGATCACGACAGCATTGAAATAGCATCGTGTCCTTTTTATAGAACGTATTTAAGCTGTCGCCATGGTTTTCGTTAGTTAAACTGGGATTTTTGAAAGAGTCTGATTTTCGACTCTTTTTCAATAACTCTCAATTTGACTCATAAACGACAGTGCATTCACAGGATGTTTGAAGTGATCTTTATGACGGGTTGATTGAATCGCGTAAATTCCTTCTCAAACAACGTCCTGAAAGTACTTCCGTTGAAATATTTGACGTATTTGGTAAAATGGCGACAGTCATTTTTTCGTTCAGAACCGAATTCTTCGTTCCAACGTGACCTTAATAAAATTACATTCCACACTGAAATCGACAATATGATCACGAAAGCTTTGAAATAGCATCGTGTCCTTGTTATAGAACGTATTTAAGCTGTCGCAATGGTTTTCGTTAGTTAAACAGGGATTTTTGAAATAGTCTGATTTTCGACTCTTTTTCAATAACTCTCAATTTGACTCATAAACGACAGTGCATTCACAGGATGTTTGAAGTGCTCATCATTACACGAGTTGATTGAAATCGCGTAAATTCCTTCTCAAACAACGTCCTGAAACTACTTCCGTTGAAATATTTGACGTTTTTGAGAAAAAGGCGACGGTCATTTTTTCGTTCAGAACCGAATTCTTCGTTCCAACGTGACATTAATAAAATTACATTCCACGCTGCGATCGAAAATATGATCACGGGAGTATTCGAATAGCATTGTTTCCTTGTTATAGAACGTATTTATACAGTCGCCATGGTTTTCGTTAGTTAAACAGGGATTTTTGAAATAGTCTGATTTTCGACTCTTTTTCAATAACTCTCAATTTGACTCATAAACGACAGTGCATTCACAGGATGTTTGAAGTGATCTTTATGACGGGTTGATTGAATCGCGTAAATTCCTTCTCAAACAACGTCCTGAAAGTACTTCCGTTGAAATATTTGACGTTTTTGGGAAAATGGCGACAGTCATTTTTTCGTTCAGAACCGAATTCTTCGTTCCAACGTGACCTTAATAAAATTACCTTCCACACTGCGATCGACAACATGATCACGAAAGCTTTGAAATAGCATCGTGTCCTTGTTATAGAACGTATTTAAGCTGTCGCCATGGTTTTCGTTAGTTAAACAGGGATTTTTGAAATAGTCTGATTTTCGACTCTTTTTCAATAACTCTCAATTTGACTCATAAACGACAGTGCATTAACAGGATGTTTGAAGTGCTCATCATGACACGGGTTGATTGAAATCGCGTAAATTCCTTCTCAAACAACGTCCTGAAACTACTTCCGTTGAAATATTTGACGTTTTTGGGAAAATGGCGACAGTCATTTTTTCGTTCAGAACCGAATTCTTCGTTCCAACGTGACATTAATAAAATTACATTCCACGCTGCGATCGAAAATATGATCACGGGAGTATTCGAATAGCATTGTTTCCTTGTTATAGAACGTATTTATACAGTCGCCATGGTTTTCGTTAGTTAAACAGGGATTTTTGAGATAGTCTGATTTTCGACTTTTTTGAATAACTCTCAATTTGATTCATAAACGACGATACATGCATAGGACGTTTGAAGTGTTCATCATGACACGGGTTGATTCAAATCGCGTTTAATCCTTCTCAAACAACGTCCTGAAACTACTTCCGTTGAGATATTTGACGTTTTTTGGAATTAGGCGACAGTCATTTTTTCGTTCAGATCAGAATTCTACGTTCCAACGTGATATTTTTAAAATTGCATTCCACACTGCGATCGAAAATATGATCACGACAGCATTGAAATAGCATCGTGTCCTTTTTATAGAACGTATTTAAGCTGTCGCCATGGTTTTCGTTAGTTAAACAGGGATTTTTGAAATAGTCTGATTTTCGACTCTTTTTCAATAACTCTCAATTTGACCCATAAACGACAGTGCATTCACAGGATGTTTGAAGTGATCATTATGACGGGTTGATTGAATCGCGTAAATTCCTTCTCAAACAACGTCCTGAAAGTACTTCCGTTGAAATATTTGACGTTTTTGGGAAAATGGCGACGGTCATTTTTTCGTTCAGAACCGAATTCTTCGTTCCAACGTGACCTTAATAAAATTACCTTCCACACTGCGATCGACAATATGATCACGACAGCTTTGAAATAGCATCGTGTCCTTGTTATAGAACGTACTTAAGCTGTCGCCATGGTTTTCGTTAGTTAAACAGGGATTTTTGAGATAGTCTGATTTTCGACTCTTTTTCAATAACTCTCAATTTGACTCATAAACGACAGTGCATTCACATGATGTTTGAAGTGTTTATCATGACACGGGTTGATTGAAATCGCGTAAATTCCTTCTCAAACAACGTCCTGAAACTACTTCCGTTGAAATATTTGACGTTTTTGAGAAAAAGGCGACGGTCATTTTTTCGTTCAGAACCGAATTCTTCGTTCCAACGTGACATTAATAAAATTACATTCCACACTGCGAGCGAAAATATGATCACGGGAGTATTCAAATAGCATTGTGTCCTTGTTATAGATCGTATTTAAGCTGTCGCCATGGTTTTCATTAGTTAAACAGGGATTTTTGAGATAGTCTGATTTTCGACTCATTTTTAATAACTCTCTATTTGATTCATAAACGACAATACATACATAGGATGTTTGAAGTGTACATCATGACACGGGTTGATTGAAATCGCGTAAATTCCTTTTCAAACAACGTCCTGAAACTACTTCCATTGAAATATTTGACGTTTTTGGGAAAAAGGCGGCGGTAATTTTTTCGTTCAGAACCAAATTCTTCGTTCCAACGTGACATTAATAAAATAACATTCCACACTGCGATCGAAAATATGATCACGACAGCATTGAAATAGCATCGTGTCCTTTTTACAGAACGTATTTAAGCTGTCGCCATGGTTTTCGTTAGTTAAACTGGGATTTTTGAAATAGTCTGATTTTCGACTCTTTTTCAATAACTCTCAATTTGACTCATAAACGACAGTGCATTCACAGGATGTTTGAAGTGATCTTTATGACGGGTTGATTGAATCGCGTAAATTCCTTCTCAAACAACGTCCTGAAAGCACTTCCGTTGAAATATTTGACGTATTTGGTAAAATGGCGACAGTCATTTTTTCGTTCAGAACCGAATTCTTCGTTCCAACGTGACCTTAATAAAATTACATTCCACACTGCGATCGACAATATGATCACGAAAGCTTTGAAATAGCATCGTGTCCTTGTTATAGAACGTATTTAAGCTGTCGCAATGGTTTTCGTTAGTTAAACAGGGATTTTTGAAATAGTCTGATTTTCGACTCTTTTTCAATAACTCTCAATTTGACTCATAAACGACAGTGCATTCACAGGATGTTTGAAGTGCTCATCATGACACGGGTTGATTGAAATCAAGTAAATTCCTTCTCAAACAACGTCCTGAAACTACTTCCGTTGAAATATTTGACGTTTTTGAGAAAAAGGCGACGGTCATTTTTTCGTTCAGAACCGAATTCTTCGTTCCAACGTGACATTAATAAAATTACATTCCACGCTGCGATCGAAAATATGATCACGGGAGTATTCGAATAGCATTGTTTCCTTGTTATAGAACGTATTTATACAGTCGCCATGGTTTTCGTTAGTTAAACAGGGATTTTTGAAATAGTCTGATTTTCGACTCTTTTTCAATAACTCTCAATTTGACCCATAAACGACAGTGCATTCACAGGATGTTTGAAGTGATCATTATGACGGGTTGATTGAATCGCGTAAATTCCTTCTCAAACAACGTCCTGAAAGTACTTCCGTTGAAATATTTGACGTTTTTGGGAAAATGGCGACGGTCATTTTTTCGTTCAGAACCGAATTCTTCGTTCCAACGTGACCTTAATAAAATTACATTTCACACTGCGATCGACAATATGAACACGATAGCTTTGAAATAGCATCGTGTCCTTGTTATAGAACGTATTTAAGCTGTCGCCATGGTTTTCGTTAGTTAAACAGGGATTTTTGAAATAGTCTGATTTTCGACTCTTTTTCAATAACTCTCAATTTGACTCATAAACGACAGTGCATTCACAGGATGTTTGAAGTGTTTATCATGACACGGGTTGATTGAAATCGCGTAAATTCCTTCTCAAACAACGTCCTGAAACTACTTCCGTTGAAATATTTGACGTTTTTGAGAAAAAGGCGACGGTCATTTTTTCGTTCAGAACCGAAATCTTCGTTCCAACGTGACATTAATAAAATTACATTCCACACTGTGAGCGAAAATATGATCACGGGAGTATTCAAATAGCATTGTGTCCTTGTTATAGATCGTATTTAAGCTGTCGCCATGGTTTTCATTAGTTAAACAGGGATTTTTGAGATAGTCTGTTTTCGACTCATTTTTAATAACTCTCTATTTGATTCATAAAAGACAATACATACATAGGATGTTTGAAGTGTACATCATGACACGGGTTGATTGAAATCGCGTAAATTCCTTTTCAAACAACGTCCTGAAACTACTTCCATTGAAATATTTGACGTTTTTGGGAAAAAGGCGGCGGTAATTTTTTCGTTCAGAACCAAATTCTTCGTTCCAACGTGACATAAATAAAATAACATTCCACACTGCGATCGAAAATATGATCACGACAGCATTGAAATAGCATCGTGTCCTTTTTATAGAACGTATTTAAGCTGTCGCCATGGTTTTCGTTAGTTAAACTGGGATTTTTGAAATAGTCTGATTTTCGACTCTTTTTCAATAACTCTCAATTTGACTCATAAACGACAGTGCATTCACAGGATGTTTGAAGTGATCTTTATGACGGGTTGATTGAATCGCGTAAATTCCTTCTCAAACAACGTCCTGAAACTACTTCCGTTGAAATATTTGACGTTTTTGAGAAAAAGGCGACGGTCATTTTTTCGTTCAGAACCGAATTCTTCGTTCCAACGTGACATTAATAAAATTACATTCCACGCTGCGATCGAAAATATGATCACGGGAGTATTCGAATAGCATTGTTTCCTTGTTATAGAACGTATTTATACAGTCGCCATGGTTTTCGTTAGTTAAACAGGGATTTTTGAGATAGTCTGATTTTCGACTTTTTTGAATAACTCTCAATTTGATTCATAAACGACGATACATGCATAGGACGTTTGAAGTGTTCATCATGACACGGGTTGATTCAAATCGCGTTTAATCCTTCTCAAACAACGTCCTGAAACTACTTCCTTTGAGATATTTGACGTTTTTTGGAATTAGGCGACAGTCATTTTTTCGTTCAGATCAGAATTCTACGTTCCAACGTGATATTTTTAAAATTGCATTCCACACTGCGATCGAAAATATGATCACGACAGCATTGAAATAGCATCGTGTCCTTTTTATAGAACGTATTTAAGCTGTCGCCATGGTTTTCGTTAGTTAAACAGGGATTTTTGAGATAGTCTGATTTTCGACTCATTTTTAATAACTCTCTATTTGATTCATAAACGACAATACATACATAGGATGTTTGAAGTGTACATCATGACACGGGTTGATTGAAATCGCGTAAATTCCTTTTCAAACAACGTCCTGAAACTACTTCCATTGAAATATTTGACGTTTTTGGGAAAAAGGCGGCGGTAATTTTTTCGTTCAGAACCAAATTCTTCGTTCCAACGTGACATTAATAAAATAACATTCCACACTGCGATCGAAAATATGATCACGACAGCATTGAAATAGCATCGTGTCCTTTTTACAGAACGTATTTAAGCTGTCGCCATGGTTTTCGTTAGTTAAACTGGGATTTTTGAAATAGTCTGATTTTCGACTCTTTTTCAATAACTCTCAATTTGACTCATAAACGACAGTGCATTCACAGGATGTTTGAAGTGATCTTTATGACGGGTTGATTGAATCGCGTAAATTCCTTCTCAAACAACGTCCTGAAAGCACTTCCGTTGAAATATTTGACGTATTTGGTAAAATGGCGACAGTCATTTTTTCGTTCAGAACCGAATTCTTCGTTCCAACGTGACCTTAATAAAATTACATTCCACACTGCGATCGACAATATGATCACGACAGCTTTGAAATAGCATCGTGTCCTTGTTATAGAACGTATTTAAGCTGTCGCCATGGTTTTCGTTAGTTAAACAGGGATTTTTGAAATAGTCTGATTTTCGACTCTTTTTCAATAACTCTCAATTTGACTCATAAACGACAGTGCATTCACAGGATGTTTGAAGTGCTCATCATGACACGGGTTGATTGAAATCAAGTAAATTCCTTCTCAAACAACGTCCTGAAACTACTTCCGTTGAAATATTTGACGTTTTTGAGAAAAAGGCGACGGTCATTTTTTCGTTCAGAACCGAATTCTTCGTTCCAACGTGACATTAATAAAATTACATTCCACGCTGCGATCGAAAATATGATCACGGGAGTATTCGAATAGCATTGTTTCCTTGTTATAGAACGTATTTATACAGTCGCCATGGTTTTCGTTAGTTAAACAGGGATTTTTGAAATAGTCTGATTTTCGACTCTTTTTCAATAACTCTCAATTTGACCCATAAACGACAGTGCATTCACAGGATGTTTGAAGTGATCATTATGACGGGTTGATTGAATCGCGTAAATTCCTTCTCAAACAACGTCCTGAAAGTACTTCCGTTGAAATATTTGACGTTTTTGGGAAAATGGCGACGGTCATTTTTTCGTTCAGAACCGAATTCTTCGTTCCAACGTGACCTTAATAAAATTACCTTCCACACTGCGATCGACAATATGATCACGACAGCTTTGAAATAGCATCGTGTCCTTGTTATAGAACGTATTTAAGCTGTCGCCATGGTTTTCGTTAGTTAAACAGGGATTTTTGAAATAGTCTGATTTTCGACTCTTTTTCAATAACTCTCAATTTGACTCATAAACGACAGTGCATTCACAGGATGTTTGAAGTGTTCATCATGACACGGGTTGATTGAAATCGCGTAAATTCCTTCTCAAACAACGTCCTGAAACTACTTCCGTTGAAATATTTGACGTTTTTGAGAAAAAGGCGACGGTCATTTTTTCGTTCAGAACCGAAATCTTCGTTCCAACGTGACATTAATAAAATTACATTCCACACTGTGAGCGAAAATATGATCACGGGAGTATTCAAATAGCATTGTGTCCTTGTTATAGAACGTATTTAAGCTGTCGCCATGGTTTTCATTAGTTAAACAGGGATTTTTGAGATAGTCTGTTTTCGACTCATTTTTAATAACTCTCTATTTGATTCATAAAAGACAATACATACATAGGATGTTTGAAGTGTACATCACGACACGGGCTGATTGAAATCGCGTAAATTCCTTTTCAAACAACGTCCTGAAACTACTTCCATTGAAATATTTGACGTTTTTGGGAAAAAGGCGGCGGTAATTTTTTCGTTCAGAACCATATTCTTCGTTCCAACGTGACATAAATAAAATAACATTCCACACTGCGATCGAAAATATGATCACGACAGCATTGAAATAGCATCGTGTCCTTTTTATAGAACGTATTTAAGCTGTCGCCATGGTTTTCGTTAGTTAAACTGGGATTTTTGAAATAGTCTGATTTTCGACTCTTTTTCAATAACTCTCAATTTGACTCATAAACGACAGTGCATTCACAGGATGTTTGAAGTGATCTTTATGACGGGTTGATTGAATCGCGTAAATTCCTTCTCAAACAACGTCCTGAAACTACTTCCGTTGAAATATTTGACGTTTTTGAGAAAAAGGCGACGGTCATTTTTTCGTTCAGAACCGAATTCTTCGTTCCAACGTGACATTAATAAAATTACATTCCACGCTGCGATCGAAAATATGATCACGGGAGTATTCGAATAGCATTGTTTCCTTGTTATAGAACGTATTTATACAGTCGCCATGGTTTTCGTTAGTTAAACAGGGATTTTTGAGATAGTCTGATTTTCGACTTTTTTGAATAACTCTCAATTTGATTCATAAACGACGATACATGCATAGGACGTTTGAAGTGTTCATCATGACACGGGTTGATTCAAATCGCGTTTAATCCTTCTCAAACAACGTCCTGAAACTACTTCCTTTGAGATATTTGACGTTTTTTGGAATTAGGCGACAGTCATTTTTTCGTTCAGATCAGAATTCTACGTTCCAACGTGATATTTTTAAAATTGCATTCCACACTGCGATCGAAAATATGATCACGACAGCATTGAAATAGCATCGTGTCCTTTTTATAGAACGTATTTAAGCTGTCGCCATGGTTTTCGTTAGTTAAACAGGGATTTTTGAAATAGTCTGATTTTCGACTCTTTTTCAATAACTCTCAATTTGACCCATAAACGACAGTGCATTCACAGGATGTTTGAAGTGATCATTATGACGGGTTGATTGAATCGCGTAAATTCCTTCTCAAACAACGTCCTGAAAGTACTTCCGTTGAAATATTTGACGTTTTTGGGAAAATGGCGACAGTCATTTTTTCGTTCAGAACCGAATTCTTCGTTCCAACGTGACCTTAATAAAATTACCTTCCACACTGCGATCGACAATATGATCACGACAGCTTTGAAATAGCATCGTGTCCTTGTTATAGAACGTATTTAAGCTGTCGCCATGGTTTTCGTTAGTTAAACAGGGATTTTTGAAATAGTCTGATTTTCGACTCTTTTTCAATAACTCTCAATTTGACTCATAAACGACAGTGCATTCACATGATGTTTGAAGTGTTTATCATGACACGGGTTGATTGAAATCGCGTAAATTCCTTCTCAAACAACGTCCTGAAACTACTTCCGTTGAAATATTTGACGTTTTTGAGAAAAAGGCGACGGTCATTTTTTCGTTCAGAACCGAATTCTTCGTTCCAACGTGACATTAATAAAATTACATTCCACACTGCGAGCGAAAATATGATCACGGGAGTATTCAAATAGCATTGTGTCCTTGTTATAGATCGTATTTAAGCTGTCGCCACGGTTTTCGTTAGTTAAACAGGAATTTTTGAGATAGTCTGATTTTCGACTCATTTTTAATAACTCTCTATTTGATTCATAAACGACAATACATACATAGGATGTTTGAAGTGTACATCATGACACGGGCTGATTGAAATCGCGTAAATTCCTTTTCAAACAACGTCCTGAAACTACTTCCATTGAAATATTTGACGTTTTTGGGAAAAAGGCGACGGTAATTTTTTCGTTCAGAACCGAATTCTTCGTTCCAACGTGACATTAATAAAATTACATTCCACACTGCGATCGAAAATATGATCACGACAGCATTGAAATAGCATCGTGTCCTTTTTACAGAACGTATTTAAGCTGTCGCCATGGTTTTCGTTAGTTAAACTGGGATTTTTGAAATAGTCTGATTTTCGACTCTTTTTCAATAACTCTCAATTTGACTCATAAACGACAGTGCATTCACAGGATGTTTGAAGTGATCTTTATGACGGGTTGATTGAATCGCGTAAATTCCTTCTCAAACAACGTCCTGAAAGCACTTCCGTTGAAATATTTGACGTATTTGGTAAAATGGCGACAGTCATTTTTTCGTTCAGAACCGAATTCTTCGTTCCAACGTGACCTTAATAAAATTACATTCCACACTGCGATCGACAATATGATCACGAAAGCTTTGAAATAGCATCGTGTCCTTGTTATAGAACGTATTTAAGCTGTCGCCATGGTTTTCGTTAGTTAAACAGGGATTTTTGAAATAGTCTGATTTTCGACTCTTTTTCAATAACTCTCAATTTGAATCATAAACGACAGTGCATTCACAGGATGTTTGAAGTGTTCATCATGACACGGGTTGATTGAAATCAAGTAAATTCCTTCTCAAACAACGTCCTGAAACTACTTCCGTTGAAATATTTGACGTTTTTGAGAAAAAGGCGACGGTCATTTTTTCGTTCAGAACCGAATTCTTCGTTCCAACGTGACATTAATAAAATTACATTCCACGCTGCGATCGAAAATATGATCACGGGAGTATTCGAATAGCATTGTTTCCTTGTTATAGAACGTATTTATACAGTCGCCATGGTTTTCGTTAGTTAAACAGGGATTTTTGAAATAGTCTGATTTTCGACTCTTTTTCAATAACTCTCAATTTGACCCATAAACGACAGTGCATTCACAGGATGTTTGAAGTGATCATTATGACGGGTTGATTGAATCGCGTAAATTCCTTCTCAAACAACGTCCTGAAAGTACTTCCGTTGAAATATTTGACGTTTTTGGGAAAATGGCGACGGTCATTTTTTCGTTCAGAACCGAATTCTTCGTTCCAACGTGACCTTAATAAAATTACATTTCACACTGCGATCGACAATATGAACACGACAGCTTTGAAATAGCATCGTGTCCTTGTTATAGAACGTATTTAAGCTGTCGCCATGGTTTTCGTTAGTTAAACAGGGATTTTTGAAATAGTCTGATTTTCGACTCTTTTTCAATAACTCTCAATTTGAATCATAAACGACAGTGCATTCACAGGATGTTTGAAGTGTTCATCATGACACGGGTTGATTGAAATCGCGTAAATTCCTTCTCAAACAACGTCCTGAAACTACTTCCGTTGAAATATTTGACGTTTTTGAGAAAAAGGCGACGGTCATTTTTTCGTTCAGAACCGAAATCTTCGTTCCAACGTGACATTAATAAAATTACATTCCACACTGTGAGCGAAAATATGATCACGGGAGTATTCAAATAGCATTGTGTCCTTGTTATAGATCGTATTTAAGCTGTCGCCATGGTTTTCATTAGTTAAACAGGGATTTTTGAGATAGTCTGTTTTCGACTCATTTTTAATAACTCTCTATTTGATTCATAAAAGACAATACATACATAGGATGTTTGAAGTGTACATCATGACACGGGTTGATTGAAATCGCGTAAATTCCTTTTCAAACAACGTCCTGAAACTACTTCCATTGAAATATTTGACGTTTTTGGGAAAAAGGCGGCGGTAATTTTTTCGTTCAGAACCAAATTCTTCGTTCCAACGTGACATAAATAAAATAACATTCCACACTGCGATCGAAAATATGATCACGACAGCATTGAAATAGCATCGTGTCCTTTTTATAGAACGTATTTAAGCTGTCGCCATGGTTTTCGTTAGTTAAACTGGGATTTTTGAAATAGTCTGATTTTCGACTCTTTTTCAATAACTCTCAATTTGACTCATAAACGACAGTGCATTCACAGGATGTTTGAAGTGATCTTTATGACGGGTTGATTGAATCGCGTAAATTCCTTCTCAAACAACGTCCTGAAACTACTTCCGTTGAAATATTTGACGTTTTTGAGAAAAAGGCGACGGTCATTTTTTCGTTCAGAACCGAATTCTTCGTTCCAACGTGACATTAATAAAATTACATTCCACGCTGCGATCGAAAATATGATCACGGGAGTATTCGAATAGCATTGTTTCCTTGTTATAGAACGTATTTATACAGTCGCCATGGTTTTCGTTAGTTAAACAGGGATTTTTGAGATAGTCTGATTTTCGACTTTTTTGAATAACTCTCAATTTGATTCATAAACGACGATACATGCATAGGACGTTTGAAGTGTTCATCATGACACGGGTTGATTCAAATCGCGTTTAATCCTTCTCAAACAACGTCCTGAAACTACTTCCTTTGAGATATTTGACGTTTTTTGGAATTAGGCGACAGTCATTTTTTCGTTCAGATCAGAATTCTACGTTCCAACGTGATATTTTTAAAATTGCATTCCACACTGCGATCGAAAATATGATCACGACAGCATTGAAATAGCATCGTGTCCTTTTTATAGAACGTATTTAAGCTGTCGCCATGGTTTTCGTTAGTTAAACAGGGATTTTTGAAATAGTCTGATTTTCGACTCTTTTTCAATAACTCTCAATTTGACCCATAAACGACAGTGCATTCACAGGATGTTTGAAGTGATCATTATGACGGGTTGATTGAATCGCGTAAATTCCTTCTCAAACAACGTCCTGAAAGTACTTCCGTTGAAATATTTGACGTTTTTGGGAAAAAGGCGGCGGTAATTTTTTCGTTCAGAACCAAATTCTTCGTTCCAACGTGACATAAATAAAATAACATTCCACACTGCGATCGAAAATATGATCACGACAGCATTGAAATAGCATCGTGTCCTTTTTATAGAACGTATTTAAGCTGTCGCCATGGTTTTCGTTAGTTAAACTGGGATTTTTGAAATAGTCTGATTTTCGACTCTTTTTCAATAACTCTCAATTTGACTCATAAACGACAGTGCATTCACAGGATGTTTGAAGTGATCTTTATGACGGGTTGATTGAATCGCGTAAATTCCTTCTCAAACAACGTCCTGAAACTACTTCCGTTGAAATATTTGACGTTTTTGAGAAAAAGGCGACGGTCATTTTTTCGTTCAGAACCGAATTCTTCGTTCCAACGTGACCTTAATAAAATTACATTTCACACTGCGATCGACAATATGAACACGACAGCTTTGAAATAGCATCGTGTCCTTGTTATAGAACGTATTTAAGCTGTCGCCATGGTTTTCGTTAGTTAAACAGGGATTTTTGAAATAGTCTGATTTTCGACTCTTTTTCAATAACTCTCAATTTGAATCATAAACGACAGTGCATTCACAGGATGTTTGAAGTGTTTATCATGACACGGGTTGATTGAAATCGCGTAAATTCCTTCTCAAACAACGTCCTGAAACTACTTCCGTTGAAATATTTGACGTTTTTGAGAAAAAGGCGACGGTCATTTTTTCGTTCAGAACCGAAATCTTCGTTCCAACGTGACATTAATAAAATTACATTCCACACTGTGAGCGAAAATATGATCACGGGAGTATTCAAATAGCATTGTGTCCTTGTTATAGATCGTATTTAAGCTGTCGCCATGGTTTTCATTAGTTAAACAGGGATTTTTGAGATAGTCTGTTTTCGACTCATTTTTAATAACTCTCTATTTGATTCATAAAAGACAATACATACATAGGATGTTTGAAGTGTACATCATGACACGGGTTGATTGAAATCGCGTAAATTCCTTTTCAAACAACGTCCTGAAACTACTTCCATTGAAATATTTGACGTTTTTGGGAAAAAGGCGGCGGTAATTTTTTCGTTCAGAACCATATTCTTCGTTCCAACGTGACATAAATAAAATAACATTCCACACTGCGATCGAAAATATGATCACGACAGCATTGAAATAGCATCGTGTCCTTTTTATAGAACGTATTTAAGCTGTCGCCATGGTTTTCGTTAGTTAAACTGGGATTTTTGAAATAGTCTGATTTTCGACTCTTTTTCAATAACTCTCAATTTGACTCATAAACGACAGTGCATTCACAGGATGTTTGAAGTGATCTTTATGACGGGTTGATTGAATCGCGTAAATTCCTTCTCAAACAACGTCCTGAAACTACTTCCGTTGAAATATTTGACGTTTTTGAGAAAAAGGCGACGGTCATTTTTTCGTTCAGAACCGAATTCTTCGTTCCAACGTGACATTAATAAAATTACATTCCACGCTGCGATCGAAAATATGATCACGGGAGTATTCGAATAGCATTGTTTCCTTGTTATAGAACGTATTTATACAGTCGCCATGGTTTTCGTTAGTTAAACAGGGATTTTTGAGATAGTCTGATTTTCGACTTTTTTGAATAACTCTCAATTTGATTCATAAACGACGATACATGCATAGGACGTTTGAAGTGTTCATCATGACACGGGTTGATTCAAATCGCGTTTAATCCTTCTCAAACAACGTCCTGAAACTACTTCCTTTGAGATATTTGACGTTTTTTGGAATTAGGCGACAGTCATTTTTTCGTTCAGATCAGAATTCTACGTTCCAACGTGATATTTTTAAAATTGCATTCCACACTGCGATCGAAAATATGATCACGACAGCATTGAAATAGCATCGTGTCCTTTTTATAGAACGTATTTAAGCTGTCGCCATGGTTTTCGTTAGTTAAACAGGGATTTTTGAAATAGTCTGATTTTCGACTCTTTTTCAATAACTCTCAATTTGACCCATAAACGACAGTGCATTCACAGGATGTTTGAAGTGATCATTATGACGGGTTGATTGAATCGCGTAAATTCCTTCTCAAACAACGTCCTGAAAGTACTTCCGTTGAAATATTTGACGTTTTTGGGAAAATGGCGACGGTCATTTTTTCGTTCAGAACCGAATTCTTCGTTCCAACGTGACCTTAATAAAATTACCTTCCACACTGCGATCGACAATATGATCACGACAGCTTTGAAATAGCATCGTGTCCTTGTTATAGAACGTATTTAAGCTGTCGCCATGGTTTTCGTTAGTTAAACAGGGATTTTTGAAATAGTCTGATTTTCGACTCTTTTTCAATAACTCTCAATTTGACTCATAAACGACAGTGCATTCACAGGATGTTTGAAGTGTTTATCATGACACGGGTTGATTGAAATCGCGTAAATTCCTTCTCAAACAACGTCCTGAAACTACTTCCGTTGAAATATTTGACGTTTTTGAGAAAAAGGCGACGGTCATTTTTTCGTTCAGAACCGAATTCTTCGTTCCAACGTGACATTAATAAAATTACATTCCACACTGCGAGCGAAAATATGATCACGGGAGTATTCAAATAGCATTGTGTCCTTGTTATAGATCGTATTTAAGCTGTCGCCATGGTTTTCATTAGTTAAACAGGGATTTTTGAGATAGTCTGTTTTCGACTCATTTTTAATAACTCTCTATTTGATTCATAAACGACAATACATACATAGGATGTTTGAAGTGTACATCATGACACGGGTTGATTGAAATCGCGTAAATTCCTTTTCAAACAACGTCCTGAAACTACTTCCATTGAAATATTTGACGTTTTTGGGAAAAAGGCGGCGGTAATTTTTTCGTTCAGAACCAAATTCTTCGTTCCAACGTGACATTAATAAAATAACATTCCACACTGCGATCGAAAATATGATCACGACAGCATTGAAATAGCATCGTGTCCTTTTTACAGAACGTATTTAAAGCTTCGCCATGGTTTTCGTTAGTTAAACAGGGATTTTTGAAATAGTCTGATTTTCGACTCTTTTTCAATAACTCTCAATTTGACTCATAAACGACAGTGCATTCACAGGATGTTTGAAGTGATCTTTATGACGGGTTGATTGAATCGCGTAAATTCCTTCTCAAACAACGTCCTGAAAGCACTTCCGTTGAAATATTTGACGTATTTGGTAAAATGGCGACAGTCATTTTTTCGTTCAGAACCGAATTCTTCGTTCCAACGTGACCTTAATAAAATTACATTCCACACTGCGATCGACAATATGATCACGAAAGCTTTGAAATAGCATCGTGTCCTTGTTATAGAACGTATTTAAGCTGTCGCAATGGTTTTCGTTAGTTAAACAGGGATTTTTGAAATAGTCTGATTTTCGACTCTTTTTCAATAACTCTCAATTTGACTCATAAACGACAGTGCATTCACAGGATGTTTGAAGTGCTCATCATGACACGGGTTGATTGAAATCAAGTAAATTCCTTCTCAAACAACGTCCTGAAACTACTTCCGTTGAAATATTTGACGTTTTTGAGAAAAAGGCGACGGTCATTTTTTCGTTCAGAACCGAATTCTTCGTTCCAACGTGACATTAATAAAATTACATTCCACGCTGCGATCGAAAATATGATCACGGGAGTATTCGAATAGCATTGTTTCCTTGTTATAGAACGTATTTATACAGTCGCCATGGTTTTCGTTAGTTAAACAGGGATTTTTGAAATAGTCTGATTTTCGACTCTTTTTCAATAACTCTCAATTTGACTCATAAACGACAGTGCATTCACAGGATGTTTGAAGTGTTTATCATGACACGGGTTGATTGAAATCGCGTAAATTCCTTCTCAAACAACGTCCTGAAACTACTTCCGTTGAAATATTTGACGTTTTTGAGAAAAAGGCGACGGTCATTTTTTCGTTCAGAACCGAAATCTTCGTTCCAACGTGACATTAATAAAATTACATTCCACACTGCGAGCGAAAATATGATCACGGGAGTATTCAAATAGCATTGTGTCCTTGTTATAGATCGTATTTAAGCTGTCGCCATGGTTTTCATTAGTTAAACAGGGATTTTTGAGATAGTCTGTTTTCGACTCATTTTTAATAACTCTCTATTTGATTCATAAACGACAATACGTACATAGGATGTTTGAAGTGTACATCATGACACGGGTTGATTGAAATCGCGTAAATTCCTTTTCAAACAACGTCCTGAAACTACTTCCATTGAAATATTTGACGTTTTTGGGAAAAAGGCGGCGTTAATTTTTTCGTTCAGAACCAAATTCTTCGTTCCAACGTGACATTAATAAAATAACATTCCACACTGCGATCGAAAATATGATCACGACAGCATTGAAATAGCATCGTGTCCTTTTTACAGAACGTATTTAAGCTGTCGCCATGGTTTTCGTTAGTTAAACAGGGATTTTTGAAATAGTCTGATTTTCGACTCTTTTTCAATAACTCTCAATTTGACTCATAAACGACAGTGCATTCACAGGATGTTTGAAGTGATCTTTATGACGGGTTGATTGAATCGCGTAAATTCCTTCTCAAACAACGTCCTGAAAGCACTTCCGTTGAAATATTTGACGTATTTGGTAAAATGGCGACAGTCATTTTTTCGTTCAGAACCGAATTCTTCGTTCCAACGTGACCTTAATAAAATTACATTCCACACTGCGATCGACAATATGATCACGAAAGCTTTGAAATAGCATCGTGTCCTTGTTATAGAACGTATTTAAGCTGTCGCAATGGTTTTCGTTAGTTAAACAGGGATTTGTGAAATAGTCTGATTTTCGACTCTTTTTCAATAACTCTCAATTTGACTCATAAACGACAGTGCATTCACAGGATGTTTGAAGTGCTCATCATGACACGGGTTGATTGAAATCAAGTAAATTCCTTCTCAAACAACGTCCTGAAACTACTTCCGTTGAAATATTTGACGTTTTTGAGAAAAAGGCGACGGTCATTTTTTCGTTCAGAACCGAATTCTTCGTTCCAACGTGACATTAATAAAATTACATTCCACGCTGCGATCGAAAATATGATCACGGGAGTATTCGAATAGCATTGTTTCCTTGTTATAGAACGTATTTATACAGTCGCCATGGTTTTCGTTAGTTAAACAGGGATTTTTGAAATAGTCTGATTTTCGACTCTTTTTCAATAACTCTCAATTTGACTCATAAACGACAGTGCATTCACAGGATGTTTGAAGTGATCTTTATGACGGGTTGATTGAATCGCGTAAATTCCTTCTCAAACAACGTCCTGAAAGTACTTCCGTTGAAATATTTGACGTTTTTGGGAAAATGGCGACAGTCATTTTTTCGTTCAGAACCGAATTCTTCGTTCCAACGTGACCTTAATAAAATTACATTCCACACTGCGATCGACAACATGATCACGAAAGCTTTGAAATAGCATCGTGTCCTTGTTATAGAACGTATTTAAGCTGTCGCAATGGTTTTCGTTAGTTAAACAGGGATTTTTGAAATAGTCTGATTTTCGACTCTTTTTCAATAACTCTCAATTTGACTCATAAACGACAGTGCATTAACAGGATGTTTGAAGTGCTCATCATGACACGGGTTGATTGAAATCGCGTAAATTCCTTCTCAAACAACGTCCTGAAACTACTTCCGTTGAAATATTTGACGTTTTTGAGAAAAAGGCGACGGTCATTTTTTCGTTCAGAACCGAATTCTTCGTTCCAACGTGACATTAATAAAATTACATTCCACGCTGCGATCGAAAATATGATCACGGGAGTATTCGAATAGCATTGTTTCCTTGTTATAGAACGTATTTATACAGTCGCTATGGTTTTGTTAGTTAAACAGGGATTTTTGAAATAGTCTGATTTTCGACTCTTTTTCAATAACTCTCAATTTGACTCATAAACGACAGTGCATTCACAGGATGTTTGAAGTGATCTTTATGACGGGTTGATTGAATCGCGTAAATTCCTTCTCAAACAACGTCCTGAAAGTACTTCCGTTGAAATATTTGACGTTTTTGGGAAAATGGCGACAGTCATTTTTTCGTTCAGAACCGAATTCTTCGTTCCAACGTGACCTTAATAAAATTACATTCCACACTGCGATCGACAACATGATCACGAAAGCTTTGAAATAGCATCGTGTCCTTGTTATAGAACGTATTTAAGCTGTCGCAATGGTTTTCGTTAGTTAAACAGGGATTTTTGAAATAGTCTGATTTTCGACTCTTTTTCAATAACTCTCAATTTGACTCATAAACGACAGTGCATTAACAGGATGTTTGAAGTGCTCATCATGACACGGGTTGATTGAAATCGCGTAAATTCCTTCTCAAACAACGTCCTGAAACTACTTCCGTTGAAATATTTGACGTTTTTGAGAAAAAGGCGACGGTCATTTTTTCGTTCAGAACCGAATTCTTCGTTCCAACGTGACATTAATAAAATTACATTCCACGCTGCGATCGAAAATATGATCACGGGAGTATTCGAATAGCATTGTTTCCTTGTTATAGAACGTATTTATACAGTCGCCATGGTTTTCGTTAGTTAAACAGGGATTTTTGAGATAGTCTGATTTTCGACTTTTTTGAATAACTCTCAATTTGATTCATAAACGACGATACATGCATATGACGTTTGAAGTGTTCATCATGACACGGGTTAATTCAAATCGCGTTTAATCCTTCTCAAACAACGTCCTGAAACTACTTCCGTTGAGATATTTGACGTTTTTTGGAATTAGGCGACAGTCATTTTTTCGTTCAGATCAGAATTCTACGTTCCAACGTGATATTTTTAAAATTGCATTCCACACTGCGATGGAAAATATGATCACGACAGCATTGAAATAGCATCGTGTCCTTTTTATAGAACGTATTTAAGAGTTCGCCATGGTTTTCGTTAGTTAAACAGGGATTTTTGAAATAGTCTGATTTTCGACTCTTTTTCAATAACTCTCAATTTGACCCATAAACGACAGTGCATTTACAGGATGTTTGAAGTGATCATTATGACGGGTTGATTGAATCGCGTAAATTCCTTCTCAAACAACGTCCTGAAAGTACTTCCGTTGAAATATTTGACGTTTTTGGGAAAATGGCGACGGTCATTTTTTCGTTCAGAACCGAATTCTTCGTTCCAACGTGACCTTAATAAAATTACATTTCACACTGCGATCGAAAATATGATCACGACAGCATTGAAATAGCATCGTGTCCTTTTTATAGAACGTATTTAAGCTGTCGCCATGGTTTTCGTTAGTTAAACTGGGATTTTTGAAATAGTCTGATTTTCGACTCTTTTTCAATAACTCTCAATTTGACTCATAAACGACAGTGCATTCACAGGATGTTTGAAGTGATCTTTATGACGGGTTGATTGAATCGCGTAAATTCCTTCTCAAACAACGTCCTGAAACTACTTCCGTTGAAATATTTGACGTTTTTGGGAAAAAGGCGACGGTCATTTTTTCGTTCAGAACCGAATTCTTCGTTCCAACGTGACATTAATAAAATTACATTCCACGCTGCGATCGAAAATATGATCACGGGAGTATTCGAATAGCATTGTTTCCTTGTTATAGAACGTATTTATACAGTCGCCATGGTTTTCGTTAGTTAAACAGGGATTTTTGAAATAGTCTGATTTTCGACTCTTTTTCAATAACTCTCAATTTGACTCATAAACGACAGTGCATTCACAGGATGTTTGAAGTGATCTTTATGACGGGTTGATTGAATCGCGTAAATTCCTTCTCAAACAACGTCCTGAAAGTACTTCCGTTGAAATATTTGACGTTTTTGGGAAAATGGCGACAGTCATTTTTTCGTTCAGAACCGAATTCTTCGTTCCAACGTGACCTTAATAAAATTACCTTCAACACTGCGATCGACAATATGATCACGACAGCTTTGAAATAGCATCGTGTCCTTGTTATAGAACGTATTTAAGCTGTCGCAATGGTTTTCGTTAGTTAAACAGGGATTTTTGAAATAGTCTGATTTTCGACTCTTTTTCAATAACTCTCAATTTGACTCATAAACGACAGTGCATTAACAGGATGTTTGAAGTGCTCATCATGACACGGGTTGATTGAAATCGCGTAAATTCCTTCTCAAACAACGTCCTGAAACTACTTCCGTTGAAATATTTGACGTTTTTGAGAAAAAGGCGACGGTCATTTTTTCGTTCAGAACCGAATTCTTCGTTCCAACGTGACATTAATAAAATTACATTCCACGCTGCGATCGAAAATATGATCACGGGAGTATTCGAATAGCATTGTTTCCTTGTTATAGAACGTATTTATACAGTCGCCATGGTTTTCGTTAGTTAAACAGGGATTTTTGAGATAGTCTGATTTTCGACTCTTTTTGAGTAACTCTCAATTTGATTCATTAACGACAATACATGCATAGGATGTTTGAAGTGTGCATCACGACAGGGGATGATTGAAATCGCGTAAATTCCTTCTCAAACAACGTCCTGAAACTACTTCCGTTGAAATATTTGACGTTTTTGGGAATTAGGCGACAGTCATTTTTTCGTTCAGATCCGAATTCTACGTTCCAACGTGATATTTTTAAATTTGCATTCCACACTGCGATCGAAAATATGATCACGGGAGTATTCAAATAGCATTGTGTCCTTGTTATAGAACGTATTTAAACAGTCGCCATGGTTTTCGTTAGTTATACAGGGATTTTGGAGATAGTCTGATTTTCTGCTCTTTTTGAGTAACTCTCAATTTGATTCATAAACGACAATACATACATAGGATGTTTGAAGTGTACATCATGACACGGGTTGATTGAAATCACGTAAATTCCTTCTCAAACAACGTCCTGAAACTACTTCCGTTGAAATATTTGACGTTTTTGAGAAAAAGGCGACGGTCATTTTTTCGTTCAGAACCGAATTCTTCGTTCCAACGTGACATTAATAAAATTACATACCAGGCTGCGATCGAAAATATGATCACGGGAGTATTCGAATAGCATTGTTTCCTTGTTATAGAACGTATTTAAGCTGTCGCAATGGTTTTCGTTAGTTAAACAGGGATTTTTGAAATAGTCTGATTTTCGACTCTTTTTCAATAACTCTCAATTTGACTCATAAACGACAGTGCATTCACAGGATGTTTGAAGTGCTCATCATGACACGGGTTGATTGAAATCACGTAAATTCCTTCTCAAACAACGTCCTGAAACTACTTCCGTTGAAATATTTGACGTTTTTGAGAAAAAGGCGACGGTCATTTTTTCGTTCAGAACCGAATTCTTCGTTCCAACGTGACATTAATAAAATTACATACCAGGCTGCGATCGAAAATATGATCACGGGAGTATTCATATAGCATTGTGTCCTTGTTATAGAACGTATATAAGCTGTCGCCATGGTTTTCGTTAGTTAAACAGGGATTTTTGAGATAGTCTGATTTTCGACTTTTTTTCAGCAACTCACCATTTGAACGGGATATTGCTTAACTTACATGAGACATTAAAGTGATCAATATGAATTCGAGAACGATCAAATTAGTTTTAATCCTAGTCAATTAAGGTCCTCATACTGCCTAGCGTTACATTTTTCATGTATCAACGATATTCGCGACAGTCACTTTTTTCGTTCAGAACGCAATTCTTCTTTTCAATGTGAAATGATGACAATTACTTCCCATACCAATAACCCAAATTTGAACACGGTACACATGTACTAGCATTTTGTCTTTGCCATAGAACGTATTAATACGGTGGCCATGGTTTTCGTTAGTAAAGCAGGGATTTTTGAGATAATCTGATTTTCGACTCTTTTTGAGTAACTCTCAATTTGATTCATTAACGACAATACATGCATAGGATGTTTGAAGTGTGCATCACGACAGGGGATGATTGAAATCGCGTAAATTCCTTCTCAAACAACGTCCTGAAACTACTTCCGTTGAATTATTTGACGTTTTTGGGAATTAGGCGACAGTCATTTTTTCGTTCAGATCAGAATTCTACGTTCCAACGTGATATTTTTAAATTTGCATTCCACACTGCGATCGAAAATATGATCACGGGAGTATTCAAATAGCATTGTGTCCTTGTTATAGAACGTATTTAAACAGTCGCCATGGTTTTCGTTAGTTATACAGGGATTTTGGAGATAGTCTTATTTTCGACTCTTTTTGAGTAACTCTCAATTTGATTCATAAACGACGAATCATGCATAGGATGTTTGAAGTGTGCATCACGACAGGGGATGATTGAAATCGCGTAAATTCCTTCTCAAACAACGTCCTGAAACTACTTCCGTTGAAATATTTGACGTTTTTGGGAATTAGGCGACAGTCATTTTTTCGTTCAGATCAGAATTCTACGTTCCAACGTGATATTTTTAAATTTGCATTCCACACTGCGATCGAAAATATGATCACGGGAGTATTCAAATAGCATTGTGTCCTTGTTATAGAACGTATTTATACAGTCGTCATGGTTTTCGTTAGTTAAACAGGGATTTTTGAGATAGTCTGATTTTCCACTTTTTTTGAGTAACTCTCAATTTGATTCATAAACGACGATACATGCATAGGATGTTTGAAGTGTGCATCACGACAGGGGATGATTGAAATCGCGTAAATTCCTTCTCAAACAACGTCCCGAAACTATTTCCGTTGATATATTTGACGTTTTTGGGAATTAGGCGACAGTCATTTTTTCGTTCAGATCAGAATTCTACGTTCCAACGTGATATTTTTAAATTTGCATTCCACACTGCGATCGAGAATATGATCACGGGAGTATTCATATAGCATTGTGTCTTTGTTATAGAACGTATTAAAACAGTCGCCATGGTTTTCGTTAGTTATACAGGGATTTTGGAGATAGTCTGATTTTCGACTCTTTTTGAGTAACTCTCAATTTGATTCATAAACGACGATACATGCATAGATGTTTGAAGTATGCATCATGACACGGGTTGATTGAAATCGCGTAAATTCCTTCTCAAACAACGTCCCGAAACTACTTCCGTTGAAATATTTGACGTTTTTGGGAATTAGGTGACAGTCATTTTTTTGTTCAGATCAGAATTCTACGTTCCAAAGTGATATTTTTAAATTTGCATTCCACACTGCGATCGAAAATATGATCACGGGAGTATTCAAATAGCATTGTGTCCTTGTTATAGAACGTATATAAGCTGTCGCCATGGTTTTCGTTAGTTAAACAGGGATTTTTGAGATAGTCTGATTTTCGACTCTTTTTGAGTAACTCTCAATTTGATTCATAAACGGCGATACATGCATAGATGTTTGAAGTATGCATCATGACACGGGTTGATTGAAATCGCGTAAATTCCTTCTCAAACAACGTCCCGAAACTACTTCCATTGATATATTTGACGTTTTTGGGAATTAGGCGACAGTCATTTTTTCGTTCAGATCAGAATTCTACGTTCCAACGTGATATTTTTAAATTTGCATTCCACACTGCGATCGAGAATATGATCACGGGAGTATTCATATAGCATTGTGTCCTTGTTATAGAACGTATATAAGCTGTCGCCATGGTTTTCGTTAGTTAAACAGGGATTTTTGAGATAGTCTGATTTTCGACTTTTTTTCAGCAACTCACCATTTGAACGGGATATTGCTTAACTTACATGAGACATTAAAGTGATCAATATGAATTCGAGAACGATCAAATTAGTTTTAATCCTAGTCAATTAAGGTCCTCATACTGCCTAGCGTTACATTTTTCATGTATCAACGATATTCGCGACAGTCACTTTTTTCGTTCAGAACGCAATTCTTCTTTTCAATGTGAAATGATGACAATTACTTCCCATACCAATAACCCAAATTTGAACACGGTACACATGTACTAGCATTTTGTCTTTGCCATAGAACGTATTAATACGGTGGCCATGGTTTTCGTTAGTAAAGCAGGGATTTTTGAGATAATCTGATTTTCGACTCTTTTTCAGTAACTCTCTATTTGATTCATAAACGACGATACATACATAGGATGTTTGAAGTGTGCATCACGACAGGGGATGATTGAAATCGCGTAAATTCCTTCTCATACAACGTCCTGAAACTACTTCCGTTGAAATATTTGACGTTTTTGGGAATTAGGCGACAGTCATTTTTTCGTTCAGATCAGAATTCTACGTTCCAACGTGATATTTTTAAATTTGCATTCCACACTGCGATCGAAAATATGATCACGGGAGTATTCGAATAGCATTGTGTCCTTGTTATAGAACGTATTTAAACAGTCGCCATGGTTTTCGTTAGTTATACAGGGATTTTGGAGATAGTCTTATTTTCGACTCTTTTTGAGTAACTCTCAATTTGATTCATAAACGACGAATCATGCATAGGATGTTTGAAGTGTGCATCACGACAGGGGATGATTGAAATCGCGTAAATTCCTTCTCAAACAACGTCCTGAAACTACTTCCGTTGAAATATTTGACGTTTTTGGGAATTAGGCGACAGTCATTTTTTCGTTCAGATCAGAATTCTACGTTCCAACGTGATATTTTTAAATTTGCATTCCACACTGCGATCGAAAATATGATCACGGGAGTATTCAAATAGCATTGTGTCCTTGTTATAGAACGTATTTAAACAGTCGCCATGGTTTTCGTTAGTTATACAGGGATTTTGGAGATAGTCTTATTTTCGACTCTTTTTGAGTAACTCTCAATTTGATTCATAAACGACGAATCATGCATAGGATGTTTGAAGTGTGCATCACGACAGGGGATGATTGAAATCGCGTAAATTCCTTCTCATACAACATCCTGAAACTACTTCCGTTGAAATATTTGACGTTTTTGGGAATTAGGCGACAGTCATTTTTTCGTTCAGATCAGAATTCTACGTTCCAACGTGATATTTTTAAATTTGCATTCCACACTGCCATCGAAAATATGATCACGGGAGTATTCAAATAGCATTGTGTCCTTGTTATAGAACGTATTAAAACAGTCGCCATGGTTTTCGTTAGTTAAACAGGGATTTTTGAGATAGTCTGATTTTCTACTCTTTTTCAGTAACTCTCAATTTGATTCATAAACGACGATACATACATAGGATGTTTGAAGTGTGCATCACGACAGGGGATGATTGAAATCGCGTAAATTCCTTCTCATACAACGTCCCGAAACTATTTCCGTTGATATATTTGACGTTTTTGGGAATTAGGCGACAGTCATTTTTTCGTTCAGATCAGAATTCTACGTTCCAACGTGATATTTTTAAATTTGCATTCCACACTGCGATCGAAAATATGATCACGGGAGTATTCAAATAGCATTGTGTCCTTGTTATAGAACGTATATAAGCTGTCGCCATGGTTTTCGTTAGTTAAACAGGGATTTTTGAGATAGTCTGATTTTCGACTCTTTTTGAGTAAATCTCAATTTGATTCATAAACGGCGATACATGCATAGATGTTTGAAGTATGCATCATGACACGGGTTGATTGAAATCGCGTAAATTCCTTCTCAAACAACGTCCCGAAACTACTTCCGTTGAAATATTTGACGTTTTTGGGAATTAGGTGACAGTCATTTTTTTGTTCAGATCAGAATTCTACGTTCCAACGTGATATTTTTAAATTTGCATTCCACACTGCGATCGAAAATATGATCACGGGAGTATTCAAATAGCATTGTGTCCTTGTTATAGAACGTATATAAGCTGTCGCCATGGTTTTCGTTAGTTAAACAGGGATTTTTGAGATAGTCTGATTTTCGACTCTTTTTCAGTAACTCTCAATTTGATTCATAAACGACGATACATGCATAGATGTTTGAAGTATGCATCATGACACGGGTTGATTGAAATCGCGTAAATTCCTTCTCAAACAACGTCCCGAAACTACTTCCATTGATATATTTGACGTTTTTGGGAATTAGGCGACAGTCATTTTTTCGTTCAGATCAGAATTCTACGTTCCAACGTGATATTTTTAAATTTGCATTCCACACTGCGATCGAGAATATGATCACGGGAGTATTCAAATAGCATTGTGTCCTTGTTATAGAACGTATATAAGCTGTCGCCATGGTTTTTGTCAGTTAAACAGGGATTTTTGAGATAATCTGATTTTCGACTCTTTTTTAGTAACTCTCAATTTGATTCATAAACGACAATACATGCATAGGATGTTTGAAGTGTGCATCACGACAGGGGATGATTGAAATCGCGTAAATTCCTTCTCAAACAACGTCCTGAAACTACTTCCGTTGAAATATTTGACGTTTTTGGGAATTAGGCGACAGTCATTTTTTCGTTCAGATCAGAATTCTACGTTCCAACGTGATATTTTTAAATTTGCATTCCACACTGCGATCGAAAATATGATCACGGGAGTATTCAAATAGCATTGTGTCCTTGTTATAGAACGTATTTAAACAGTCGCCATGGTTTTCGTTAGTTATACAGGGATTTTGGAGATAGTCTGATTTTCGAACTTTTTTTCAGCAACTCACCATTTGAACGGGATATTGCTTAACTTACATGAGACATTAAAGTGATCAATATGAATTCGAGAACGATCAAATTAGTTTTAATCCTAGTCAATTAAGGTCCTCATACTGCCTAGCGTTACATTTTTCATGTATCAACGATATTCGCGACAGTCACTTTTTTCGTTCAGAACGCAATTCTTCTTTTCAATGTGAAATGATGACAATTACTTCCCATACCAATAACCCAAATTTGAACACGGTACACATGTACTAGCATTTTGTCTTTGCCATAGAACGTATTAATACGGTGGCCATGGTTTTCGTTAGTAAAGCAGGGATTTTTGAGATAATCTGATTTTCGACTCTTTTTGAGTAACTCTCAATTTGATTCATTAACGACAATACATGCATAGGATGTTTGAAGTGTGCATCACGACAGGGGATGATTGAAATCGCGTAAATTCCTTCTCAAACAACGTCCTGAAACTACTTCCGTTGAATTATTTGACGTTTTTGGGAATTAGGCGACAGTCATTTTTTCGTTCAGATCAGAATTCTACGTTCCAACGTGATATTTTTAAATTTGCATTCCACACTGCGATCGAAAATATGATCACGGGAGTATTCAAATAGCATTGTGTCCTTGTTATAGAACGTATTTAAACAGTCGCCATGGTTTTCGTTAGTTATACAGGGATTTTGGAGATAGTCTTATTTTCGACTCTTTTTGAGTAACTCTCAATTTGATTCATAAACGACGAATCATGCATAGGATGTTTGAAGTGTGCATCACGACAGGGGATGATTGAAATCGCGTAAATTCCTTCTCAAACAACGTCCTGAAACTACTTCCGTTGAAATATTTGACGTTTTTGGGAATTAGGCGACAGTCATTTTTTCGTTCAGATCAGAATTCTACGTTCCAACGTGATATTTTTAAATTTGCATTCCACACTGCGATCGAAAATATGATCACGGGAGTATTCAAATAGCATTGTGTCCTTGTTATAGAACGTATTAAAACAGTCGCCATGGTTTTCGTTAGTTAAACAGGGATTTTTGAGATAGTCTGATTTTCTGCTCTTTTTGAGTAACTCTCAATTTGATTCATAAACGACGATACATGCATAGGATGTTTGAAGTGTGCATCACGACAGGGGATGATTGAAATCGCGTAAATTCCTTCTCAAACAACGTCCCGAAACTATTTCCGTTGAAATATTTGACGTTTTTGGGAATTAGGCGACAGTCATTTTTTCGTTCAGATCAGAATTCTACGTTCCAACGTGATATTTTTAAATTTGCATTCCACACTGCGATCGAGAATATGATCACGGGAGTATTCATATAGCATTGTGTCCTTGTTATAGAACGTATTAAAACAGTCGCCATGGTTTTCGTTAGTTATACAGGGATTTTGGAGATAGTCTTATTTTCGACTCTTTTTGAGTAACTCTCAATTTGATTCATAAACGACGATACATGCATAGATGTTTGAAGTATGCATCATGACACGGGTTGATTGAAATCGCGTAAATTCCTTCTCAAACAACGTCCCGAAACTACTTCCGTTGAAATATTTGACGTTTTTGGGAATTAGGTGACAGTCATTTTTTTGTTCAGATCAGAATTCTACGTTCCAACGTGATATTTTTAAATTTGCATTCCACACTGCGATCGAAAATATGATCACGGGAGTATTCAAATAGCATTGTGTCCTTGTTATAGAACGTATATAAGCTGTCGCCATGGTTTTCGTTAGTTAAACAGGGATTTTTGAGATAGTCTGATTTTCGACTCTTTTTGAGTAAATCTCAATTTGATTCATAAACGGCGATACATGCATAGATGTTTGAAGTATGCATCATGACACGGGTTGATTGAAATCGCGTAAATTCCTTCTCAAACAACGTCCCGAAACTACTTCCATTGATATATTTGACGTTTTTGGGAATTAGGCGACAGTCATTTTTTCGTTCAGATCAGAATTCTACGTTCCAACGTGATATTTTTAAATTTGCATTCCACACTGCGATCGAGAATATGATCACGGGAGTATTCATATAGCATTGTGTCCTTGTTATAGAACGTATATAAGCTGTCGCCATGGTTTTCGTTAGTTAAACAGGGATTTTTGAGATAGTCTGATTTTCGACTTTTTTTCAGCAACTCACCATTTGAACGGGATATTGCTTAACTTACATGAGACATTAAAGTGATCAATATGAATTCGAGAACGATCAAATTAGTTTTAATCCTAGTCAATTAAGGTCCTCATACTGCCTAGCGTTACATTTTTCATGTATCAACGATATTCGCGACAGTCACTTTTTTCGTTCAGAACGCAATTCTTCTTTTCAATGTGAAATGATGACAATTACTTCCCATACCAATAACCCAAATTTGAACACGGTACACATGTACTAGCATTTTGTCTTTGCCATAGAACGTATTAATACGGTGGCCATGGTTTTCGTTAGTAAAGCAGGGATTTTTGAGATAATCTGATTTTCGACTCTTTTTGAGTAACTCTCAATTTGATTCATTAACGACAATACATGCATAGGATGTTTGAAGTGTGCATCACGACAGGGGATGATTGAAATCGCGTAAATTCCTTCTCAAACAACGTCCTGAAACTACTTCCGTTGAAATATTTGACGTTTTTGGGAATTAGGCGACAGTCATTATTTCGTTCAGATCAGAATTCTACGTTCCAAAGTGATATTTTTAAATTTGCATTCCACACTGCCATCGAAAATATGATCACGGGAGTATTCGAATAGCATTGTGTCCTTGTTATAGAACGTATTTAAACAGTCGCCATGGTTTTCGTTAGTTATACAGGGATTTTGGAGATAGTCTTATTTTCGACTCTTTTTGAGTAACTCTCAATTTGATTCATAAACGACGAATCATGCATAGGATGTTTGAAGTGTGCATCACGACAGGGGATGATTGAAATCGCGTAAATTCCTTCTCAAACAACGTCCTGAAACTACTTCCGTTGAAATATTTGACGTTTTTGGGAATTAGGCGACAGTCATTTTTTCGTTCAGATCAGAATTCTACGTTCCAACGTGATATTTTTAAATTTGCATTCCACACTGCGATCGAAAATATGATCACGGGAGTATTCGAATAGCATTGTGTCCTTGTTATAGAACGTATTTAAACAGTCGCCATGGTTTTCGTTAGTTAAACAGGGATTTTGGAGATAGTCTTATTTTCGACTCTTTTTGAGTAACTCTCAATTTGATTCATAAACGACGAATCATGCATAGGATGTTTGAAGTGTGCATCACGACAGGGGATGATTGAAATCGCGTAAATTCCTTCTCAAACAACGTCCTGAAACTACTTCCGTTGAAATATTTGACGTTTTTGGGAATTAGGCGACAGTCATTTTTTCGTTCAGATCAGAATTCTACGTTCCAACGTGATATTTTTAAATTTGCATTCCACACTGCGATCGAAAATATGATCACGGGAGTATTCAAATAGCATTGTGTCCTTGTTATAGAACGTATTAAAACAGTCGCCATGGTTTTCGTTAGTTAAACAGGGATTTTTGAGATAGTCTGATTTTCCACTTTTTTTGAGTAACTCTCAATTTGATTCATAAACGACGATACATGCATAGGATGTTTGAAGTGTGCATCACGACAGGGGATGATTGAAATCGCGTAAATTCCTTCTCAAACAACGTCCCGAAACTATTTCCGTTGATATATTTGACGTTTTTGGGAATTAGGCGACAGTCATTATTTCGTTCAGATCAGAATTCTACGTTCCAAAGTGACATTTTTAAATTTGCATTCCACACTGCGATCGAAAATATGATCACGGGAGTATTCAAATAGCATTGTGTCCTTGTTATAGAACGTATATAAGCTGTCGCCATGGTTTTCGTTAGTTAAACAGGGATTTTTGAGATAGTCTGATTTTCGACTCTTTTTGAGTAACTCTCAATTTGATTCATAAACGGCGATACATGCATAGATGTTTGAAGTATGCATCATGACACGGGTTGATTGAAATCGCGTAAATTCCTTCTCAAACAACGTCCCGAAACTACTTCCGTTGAAATATTTGACGTTTTTGGGAATTAGGTGACAGTCATTTTTTTGTTCAGATCAGAATTCTACGTTCCAACGTGATATTTTTAAATTTGCATTCCACACTGCGATCGAAAATATGATCACGGGAGTATTCAAATAGCATTGTGTCCTTGTTATAGAACGTATATAAGCTGTCGCCATGGTTTTCGTTAGTTAAACAGGGATTTTTGAGATAGTCTGATTTTCGACTCTTTTTGAGTAAATCTCAATTTGATTCATAAACGGCGATACATGCATAGATGTTTGAAGTATGCATCATGACACGGGTTGATTGAAATCGCGTAAATTCCTTCTCAAACAACGTCCCGAAACTACTTCCATTGATATATTTGACGTTTTTGGGAATTAGGCGACAGTCATTTTTTCGTTCAGATCAGAATTCTACGTTCCAACGTGATATTTTTAAATTTGCATTCCACACTGCGATCGAGAATATGATCACGGGAGTATTCATATAGCATTGTGTCCTTGTTATAGAACGTATATAAGCTGTCGCCATGGTTTTCGTTAGTTAAACAGGGATTTTTGAGATAATCTGATTTTCGACTCTTTTTGAGTAACTCTCAATTTGATTCATAAACGACGAATCATGCATAGGATGTTTGAAGTGTGCATCACGACAGGGGATGATTGAAATCGCGTAAATTCCTTCTCAAACAACGTCCTGAAACTACTTCCGTTGAAATATTTGACGTTTTTGGGAATTAGGCGACAGTCATTTTTTCGTTCAGATCAGAATTCTACGTTCCAACGTGATATTTTTAAATTTGCATTCCACACTGCGATCGAAAATATGATCACGGGAGTATTCAAATAGCATTGTGTCCTTGTTATAGAACGTATTAAAACAGTCGCCATGGTTTTCGTTAGTTAAACAGGGATTTTTGAGATAGTCTGATTTTCTGCTCTTTTTGAGTAACTCTCAATTTGATTCATAAACGACGATACATGCATAGGATGTTTGAAGTGTGCATCACGACAGGGGATGATTGAAATCGCGTAAATTCCTTCTCAAACAACGTCCCGAAACTATTTCCGTTGATATATTTGACGTTTTTGGGAATTAGGCGACAGTCATTTTTTCGTTCAGATCAGAATTCTACGTTCCAACGTGATATTTTTAAATTTGCATTCCACACTGCGATCGAGAATATGATCACGGGAGTATTCATATAGCATTGTGTCCTTGTTATAGAACGTATTAAAACAGTCGCCATGGTTTTCGTTAGTTATACAGGGATTTTGGAGATAGTCTTATTTTCGACTCTTTTTGAGTAACTCTCAATTTGATTCATAAACGACGATACATGCATAGATGTTTGAAGTATGCATCATGACACGGGTTGATTGAAATCGCGTAAATTCCTTCTCAAACAACGTCCCGAAACTACTTCCGTTGAAATATTTGACGTTTTTGGGAATTAGGTGACAGTCATTTTTTTGTTCAGATCAGAATTCTACGTTCCAACGTGATATTTTTAAATTTGCATTCCACACTGCGATCGAAAATATGATCACGGGAGTATTCAAATAGCATTGTGTCCTTGTTATAGAACGTATATAAGCTGTCGCCATGGTTTTCGTTAGTTAAACAGGGATTTTTGAGATAGTCTGATTTTCGACTCTTTTTGAGTAAATCTCAATTTGATTCATAAACGGCGATACATGCATAGATGTTTGAAGTATGCATCATGACACGGGTTGATTGAAATCGCGTAAATTCCTTCTCAAACAACGTCCCGAAACTACTTCCATTGATATATTTGACGTTTTTGGGAATTAGGCGACAGTCATTTTTTCGTTCAGATCAGAATTCTACGTTCCAACGTGATATTTTTAAATTTGCATTCCACACTGCGATCGAGAATATGATCACGGGAGTATTCATATAGCATTGTGTCCTTGTTATAGAACGTATATAAGCTGTCGCCATGGTTTTCGTTAGTTAAACAGGGATTTTTGAGATAGTCTGATTTTCGACTTTTTTTCAGCAACTCACCATTTGAACGGGATATTGCTTAACTTACATGAGACATTAAAGTGATCAATATGAATTCGAGAACGATCAAATTAGTTTTAATCCTAGTCAATTAAGGTCCTCATACTGCCTAGCGTTACATTTTTCATGTATCAACGATATTCGCGACAGTCACTTTTTTCGTTCAGAACGCAATTCTTCTTTTCAATGTGAAATGATGACAATTACTTCCCATACCAATAACCCAAATTTGAACACGGTACACATGTACTAGCATTTTGTCTTTGCCATAGAACGTATTAATACGGTGGCCATGGTTTTCGTTAGTAAAGCAGGGATTTTTGAGATAATCTGATTTTCGACTCTTTTTGAGTAACTCTCAATTTGATTCATTAACGACAATACATGCATAGGATGTTTGAAGTGTGCATCACGACAGGGGATGATTGAAATCGCGTAAATTCCTTCTCAAACAACGTCCTGAAACTACTTCCGTTGAAATATTTGACGTTTTTGGGAATTAGGCGACAGTCATTTTTTCGTTCAGATCAGAATTCTACGTTCCAACGTGATATTTTTAAATTTGCATTCCACACTGCGATCGAAAATATGATCACGGGAGTATTCAAATAGCATTGTGTCCTTGTTATAGAACGTATTTAAACAGTCGCCATGGTTTTCGTTAGTTATACAGGGATTTTGGAGATAGTCTTATTTTCGACTCTTTTTGAGTAACTCTCAATTTGATTCATAAACGACGAATCATGCATAGGATGTTTGAAGTGTGCATCACGACAGGGGATGATTGAAATCGCGTAAATTCCTTCTCAAACAACGTCCTGAAACTACTTCCGTTGAAATATTTGACGTTTTTGGGAATTAGGCGACAGTCATTTTTTCGTTCAGATCAGAATTCTACGTTCCAACGTGATATTTTTAAATTTGCATTCCACACTGCGATCGAAAATATGATCACGGGAGTATTCAAATAGCATTGTGTCCTTGTTATAGAACGTATTTAAACAGTCGCCATGGTTTTCGTTAGTTATACAGGGATTTTGGAGATAGTCTTATTTTCGACTCTTTTTGAGTAACTCTCAATTTGATTCATAAACGACGAATCATACATAGGATGTTTGAAGTGTGCATCACGACAGGGGATGATTGAAATCGCGTAAATTCCTTCTCAAACAACGTCCTGAAACTACTTCCGTTGAAATATTTGACGTTTTTGGGAATTAGGCGACAGTCATTATTTCGTTCAGATCAGAATTCTACGTTCCAAAGTGACATTTTTAAATTTGCATTCCACACTGCCATCGAAAATATGAACACGGGAGTATTCAAATAGCATTGTGTCCTTGTTATAGAACGTATTAAAACAGTCGCCATGGTTTTCGTTAGTTAAACAGGGATTTTTGAGATAGTCTGATTTTCGACTCTTTTTGAGTAACTCTCAATTTGATTCATAAACGACGATACATACATAGGATGTTTGAAGTGTGCATCACGACAGGGGATGATTGAAATCGCGTAAATTCCTTCTCAAACAACGTCCCGAAACTATTTCCGTTGATATATTTGACGTTTTTGGGAATTAGGCGACAGTCATTTTTTCGTTCAGATCAGAATTCTACGTTCCAACGTGATATTTTTAAATTTGCATTCCACACTGCGATCGAAAATATGATCACGGGAGTATTCAAATAGCATTGTGTCCTTGTTATAGAACGTATATAAGCTGTCGCCATGGTTTTCGTTAGTTAAACAGGGATTTTTGAGATAGTCTGATTTTCGACTCTTTTTCAGTAAATCTCAATTTGATTCATAAACGACGATACATGCATAGATGTTTGAAGTATGCATCATGACACGGGTTGATTGAAATCGCGTAAATTCCTTCTCAAACAACGTCCCGAAACTACTTCCGTTGAAATATTTGACGTTTTTGGGAATTAGGTGACAGTCATTTTTTTGTTCAGATCAGAATTCTACGTTCCAACGTGATATTTTTAAATTTGCATTCCACACTGCGATCGAAAATATGATCACGGGAGTATTCAAATAGCATTGTGTCCTTGTTATAGAACGTATTTAAGCTGTCGCCATGGTTTTCGTTAGTTAAACAGGGATTTTTGAGATAGTCTGATTTTCGACTCTTTTTGAGTAAATCTCAATTTGATTCATAAACGGCGATACATGCATAGATGTTTGAAGTATGCATCATGACACGGGTTGATTGAAATCGCGTAAATTCCTTCTCAAACAACGTCCCGAAACTACTTCCATTGATATATTTGACGTTTTTGGGAATTAGGCGACAGTCATTTTTTCGTTCAGATCAGAATTCTACGTTCCAACGTGATATTTTTAAATTTGCATTCCACACTGCGATCGAGAATATGATCACGGGAGTATTCATATAGCATTGTGTCCTTGTTATAGAACGTATTTAAACAGTCGCCATGGTTTTCGTTAGTTAAACAGGGATTTTTGAGATAATCTGATTTTCGACTCTTTTTGAGTAACTCTCAATTTGATTCATAAACGACGAATCATGCATAGGATGTTTGAAGTGTGCATCACGACAGGGGATGATTGAAATCGCGTAAATTCCTTCTCAAACAACGTCCTGAAACTACTTCCGTTGAAATATTTGACGTTTTTGGGAATTAGGCGACAGTCATTTTTTCGTTCAGATCAGAATTCTACGTTCCAACGTGATATTTTTAAATTTGCATTCCACACTGCGATCGAAAATATGATCACGGGAGTATTCAAATAGCATTGTGTCCTTGTTATAGAACGTATTTAAACAGTCGCCATGGTTTTCGTTAGTTATACAGGGATTTTGGAGATAGTCTGATTTTCGAACTTTTTTTCAGCAACTCACCATTTGAACGGGATATTGCTTAACTTACATGAGACATTAAAGTGATCAATATGAATTCGAGAACGATCAAATTAGTTTTAATCCTAGTCAATTAAGGTCCTCATACTGCCTAGCGTTACATTTTTCATGTATCAACGATATTCGCGACAGTCACTTTTTTCGTTCAGAACGCAATTCTTCTTTTCAATGTGAAATGATGACAATTACTTCCCATACCAATAACCCAAATTTGAACACGGTACACATGTACTAGCATTTTGTCTTTGCCATAGAACGTATTAATACGGTGGCCATGGTTTTCGTTAGTAAAGCAGGGATTTTTGAGATAATCTGATTTTCGACTCTTTTTGAGTAACTCTCAATTTGATTCATTAACGACAATACATGCATAGGATGTTTGAAGTGTGCATCACGACAGGGGATGATTGAAATCGCGTAAATTCCTTCTCAAACAACGTCCTGAAACTACTTCCGTTGAAATATTTGACGTTTTTGGGAATTAGGCGACAGTCATTTTTTCGTTCAGATCAGAATTCTACGTTCCAACGTGATATTTTTAAATTTGCATTCCACACTGCGATCGAAAATATGATCACGGGAGTATTCAAATAGCATTGTGTCCTTGTTATAGAACGTATTTAAACAGTCGCCATGGTTTTCGTTAGTTATACAGGGATTTTGGAGATAGTCTTATTTTCGACTCTTTTTGAGTAACTCTCAATTTGATTCATAAACGACGAATCATGCATAGGATGTTTGAAGTGTGCATCACGACAGGGGATGATTGAAATCGCGTAAATTCCTTCTCAAACAACGTCCTGAAACTACTTCCGTTGAAATATTTGACGTTTTTGGGAATTAGGCGACAGTCATTATTTCGTTCAGATCAGAATTCTACGTTCCAAAGTGATATTTTTAAATTTGCATTCCACACTGCCATCGAAAATATGATCACGGGAGTATTCAAATAGCATTGTGTCCTTGTTATAGAACGTATTTAAACAGTCGCCATGGTTTTCGTTAGTTATACAGGGATTTTGGAGATAGTCTTATTTTCGACTCTTTTTGAGTAACTCTCAATTTGATTCATAAACGACGAATCATGCATAGGATGTTTGAAGTGTGCATCACGACAGGGGATGATTGAAATCGCGTAAATTCCTTCTCAAACAACGTCCTGAAACTACTTTTGTTGAAATATTTGACGTTTTTGGGAATTAGGCGACAGTCATTATTTCGTTCAGATCAGAATTCTACGTTCCAAAGTGACATTTTTAAATTTGCATTCCACACTGCGATCGAAAATATGATCACGGGAGTATTCAAATAGCATTGTGTCCTTGTTATAGAACGTATTAAAACAGTCGCCATGGTTTTCGTTAGTTAAACAGGGATTTTTGAGATAGTCTGATTTTCGACTCTTTTTGAGTAACTCTCAATTTGATTCATAAACGACGATACATACATAGGATGTTTGAAGTGTGCATCACGACAGGGGATGATTGAAATCGCGTAAATTCCTTCTCATACAACGTCCCGAAACTATTTCCGTTGATATATTTGACGTTTTTGGGAATTAGGCGACAGTCATTTTTTCGTTCAGATCAGAATTCTACGTTCCAACGTGATATTTTTAAATTTGCATTCCACACTGCGATCGAAAATATGATCACGGGAGTATTCAAATAGCATTGTGTCCTTGTTATAGAACGTATATAAGCTGTCGCCATGGTTTTCGTTAGTTAAACAGGGATTTTTGAGATAGTCTGATTTTCGACTCTTTTTGAGTAACTCTCAATTTGATTCATAAACGACGATACATGCATAGATGTTTGAAGTATGCATCATGACACGGGTTGATTGAAATCGCGTAAATTCCTTCTCAAACAACGTCCCGAAACTACTTCCATTGATATATTTGACGTTTTTGGGAATTAGGCGACAGTCATTTTTTCGTTCAGATCAGAATTCTACGTTCCAACGTGATATTTTTAAATTTGCATTCCACACTGCGATCGAGAATATGATCACGGGAGTATTCATATAGCATTGTGTCCTTGTTATAGAACGTATATAAGCTGTCGCCATGGTTTTCGTTAGTTAAACAGGGATTTTTGAGATAGTCTGATTTTCGACTTTTTTTCAGCAACTCACCATTTGAACGGGATATTGCTTAACTTACATGAGACATTAAAGTGATCAATATGAATTCGAGAACGATCAAATTAGTTTTAATCATAGTCAATTAAGGTCCTCATACTGCCTAGCGTTACATTTTTCATGTATCAACGATATTCGCGACAGTCACTTTTTTCGTTCAGAACGCAATTCTTCTTTTCAATGTGAAATGATGACAATTACTTCCCATACCAATAACCCAAATTTGAACACGGTACACATGTACTAGCATTTTGTCTTTGCCATAGAACGTATTAATACGGTGGCCATGGTTTTCGTTAGTAAAGCAGGGATTTTTGAGATAATCTGATTTTCGACTCTTTTGAGTAACTCTCAATTTGATTCATTAACGACAATACATGCATAGGATGTTTGAAGTGTGCATCACGACAGGGGGATGATTGAAATCGCGTAAATTCCTTCTCAAACAACGTCCTGAAACTACTTCCGTTGAAATATTTGACGTTTTTGGGAATTAGGCGACAGTCATTTTTTCGTTCAGATCAGAATTCTACGTTCCAACGTGATATTTTTAAATTTGCATTCCACACTGCGATCGAAAATATGATCACGGGAGTATTCAAATAGCATTGTGTCCTTGTTATAGAACGTATTTAAACAGTCGCCATGGTTTTCGTTAGTTATACAGGGATTTTGGAGATAGTCTTATTTTCGACTCTTTTTGAGTAACTCTCAATTTGATTCATAAACGACGAATCATGCATAGGATGTTTGAAGTGTGCATCACGACAGGGGATGATTGAAATCGCGTAAATTCCTTCTCAAACAACGTCCTGAAACTACTTCCGTTGAAATATTTGACGTTTTTGGGAATTAGGCGACAGTCATTTTTTCGTTCAGATCAGAATTCTACGTTCCAACGTGATATTTTTAAATTTGCATTCCACACTGCGATCGAAAATATGATCACGGGAGTATTCAAATAGCATTGTGTCCTTGTTATAGAACGTATTTAAACAGTCGCCATGGTTTTCGTTAGTTATACAGGGATTTTGGAGATAGTCTTATTTTCGACTCTTTTTGAGTAACTCTCAATTTGATTCATAAACGACGAATCATGCATAGGATGTTTGAAGTGTGCATCACGACAGGGGATGATTGAAATCGCGTAAATTCCTTCTCAAACAACGTCCTGAAACTACTTCCGTTGAAATATTTGACGTTTTTGGGAATTAGGCGACAGTCATTTTTTCGTTCAGATCAGAATTCTACGTTCCAACGTGATATTTTTAAATTTGGCATTCCACACTGCGATCGAAAATATGATCACGGGAGTATTCAAATAGCATTGTGTCCTTGTTATAGAACGTATTTAAACAGTCGCCATGGTTTTCGTTAGTTAAACAGGGATTTTTTGAGATAATCTGATTTTCGACTCTTTTTGAGTAACTCTCAATTTGATTCATAAACGACGAATCATGCATAGGATGTTTGAAGTGTGCATCACGACAGGGGATGATTGAAATCGCGTAAATTCCTTCTCAAACAACGTCCCTGAAACTACTTCCGTTGAAATATTTGACCGTTTTTGGGAATTAGGCGACAGTCATTTTTTCGTTCAGATCAGAATTCTACGTTCCAACGTGATATTTTTAAATTTGCATTCCACACTGCGATCGAAAATATGATCACGGGAGTATTCAAATAGCATTGTGTCCTTGTTATAGAACGTATATAAGCTGTCGCCACGGTTTTCGTTAGTTAAACAGGGATTTTTGAGATAATCTGATTTTCGACTCTTTTTGAGTAACTCTCAATTTGATTCATAAACGACGAATCATGCATAGGATGTTTGAAGTGTGCATCACGACAGGGGATGAATTGAAATCGCGTAAATTCCTTCTCAAACAACGTCCTGAAACTACTTCCGTTGAAATATTTGACGTTTTTGGGAATTAGGCGACAGTCATTTTTTCGTTCAGATCAGAATTCTACGTTCCAACGTGATATTTTTTAAATTTGCATTCCACACTGCGATCGAAAAATATGATCACGGGAGTATTCAAATAGCATTGTGTCCTTGTTATAGAACGTATTTAAACAGTCGCCATGGTTTTCGTTAGTTATACAGGGATTTTGGAGATAGTCTGATTTTCGAACTTTTTTTCAGCAACTCACCATTTGAACGGGATATTGCCTTAACTTACATGAGACATTAAAGTGATCAATATGAATTCGAGAACGATCAAATTAGTTTTTATCCTAGTCAATTAAGGTCCTCATACTGCCTAGCGTTACATTTTTCATGTATCAACGATATTCGCGACAGTCACTTTTTTCGTTCAGAACGCAATTCTTCTTTTCAATGTGAAATGATGACAATTACTTCCCATACCAATAACCCAAATTTGAACACGGTACACATGTACTAGCATTTTGTCTTTGCCATAGAACGTATTAATACGGTGCCATGGTTTTCGTTAGTAAAGCAGGGATTTTTGAGATAATCTTGATTTTCGACTCTTTTTTGAGTAACTCTCAATTTGATCATTAACGACAATACATGCATAGGATGTTTGAAGTGTGCATCACGACAGGGGATGATTGAAATCGCGTAAATTCCTTCTCAAACAACGTCCTGAAACTACTTCCGTTGAAATATTTGACGTTTTTGGGAATTAGGCGACAGTCATTTTTCGTTCCAGATCAGAATTCTACGTTCCAACGTGATATTTTTAAATTTGCATTCCACACTGCGATCGAAAATATGATCACGGGAGTATTCAAATAGCATTGTGTCCTTGTTATAGAACGTATTTAAACAGTCGCCATGGTTTTCGTTAGTTATACAGGGGATTTGGGAGGATAGTCTTATTTTCGACTCTTTTTGAGTAACTCTCAATTTGATTCATAAACGACGAATCATGCATAGGATGTTTGAAGTGTGCATCACGACAGGGGATGATTGAAATCGCGTAAATTCCTTCTCAAACAACGTCCTGAAACTACTTCCGTTGAAATATTTGACGTTTTTGGGAATTAGGCGACAGTCATTTTTTCGTTCAGATCAGAATAGGGTTGTTCACCATATTTTTTTTATTTAAGAAATCGAAAGATCGTGCTTCAGAAGGAGCAATGACAATAATATTATGCTATTTTCTTCATTGTACATGTTTAGAGAAGGCTTTAAACAGTGACAAATTTTACGTTACGCCAAAAAGCCCTACTTCCATCTTGAATTGATGTGTGACGTCACAAGCCTGTAGATGCCCTACTGCAGTGTTGTGTAAGTGGCTCAGCAGGATTATTCCACTTTTTTTCAAGATCTCCAGCGTCTGCCGCCAGATCAGTGTTTAAAGAAAATCCAAATTTATCCTTTAATAAGAGTAATAATAAGCAAAATTACCCTTACTTGTACATATTTATTGCTCATCATATCATAATAGCACTACAACGTACACATTTCACGAGTTGTCTTTTTGATACATATAATCAGTATATTCCGAATCAACTGATTCAATGAAAAACTTGACTCACAATAAATATAAAACACTAATAAAACATGATAATCGGTTTCCAATCACTATGCACACGCTAAAAGAATTTGCACTCCTTGAAGTTCGAAAGATTCTCCACACCTCACTTATCACTAACGACTTAGAATCAGTTTACGTTATTTCACATTGACATTTCGAGGACAATGAAATGAATAGGCTGAAACAAATAGCTAAACCGGTTATTGTAACATCAAAAAAACTTCGAATTTCACTATTACTCTTACCGTAACCAAAATATGACCAAACAAAAACAAACAACAGCGCAACGAAATTCGTGAAATGTAAACACTCGTGAATGCTCAAAAATGAATAGGTAATAAAATCAAACGGAACTTAGAAGCGAACAAACGATTGAAAATTATTATGCGTTCGATGTATCCCTAAAGCACAACTAGATCAAATATGAAAACATATCCCCCTAGGCAATAGTTAGATACCTTATATCGAAATGTATAGGGTTGATTGAACTAGCATGGAAGAAATAAATATTTCGTCGAGCAGTACATTCACAACTCACTTCACTCTTCACTTCATCGTCTATATGCAATCATTCACTTAGGGGTACATTAAGGGCACAAATTGTGTTCACTTGCACTAGAGGCACAATGAAAGTTCACTGCACGTAGTTTCCTAGCAAATGCAGCAATACAAAACTTTCAATTCCTGTCAACGCTACATACGTTGCCTGCCTAACTTGAAGAATGGATTTCATGTCGCCTTGATCCATCCGGAAGCTTCATGCACAACATAGGCCATTTCAAAATTAGGAATAACCTTGGTAAGTGTCCAGTCGGCATGCAGAGTACTCAGCTTGGCATCGAGCGATCGAGGGTACAGGCCAGCCGTACAGGCTTGTTTCGTCATCACCTCTATTTCAAGATGGCCGACCGTTTTTGGCGGCGTTCGAAATTTTTCGAATTTTGATCGCTAATAATTCCATCATTACATTTTCAACGCATCTGTCATTCATCCCAATCGAAATGAAATTACATCAGAAGTGATATACATTCGTTTTTTTAGACCGTTCTGATAGGCTTGAACAACCCTATTCTACGTTCCAACGTGATATTTTTAAATTTGCATTCCACACTGCGATCGAAAATATGATCACGGGAGTATTCAAATAGCATTGTGTCCTTGTTATAGAACGTATATAAGCTGTCGCCATGGTTTTCGTTAGTTAAACAGGGATTTTTGAGATAGTCTGATTTTCGACTCTTTTTGAGTAAATCTCAATTTGATTCATAAACGGCGATACATGCATAGATGTTTGAAGTATGCATCATGACACGGGTTGATTGAAATCGCGTAAATTCCTTCTCAAACAACGTCCCGAAACTACTTCCATTGATATATTTGACGTTTTTGGGAATTAGGCGACAGTCATTTTTTCGTTCAGATCAGAATTCTACGTTCCAACGTGATATTTTTAAATTTGCATTCCACACTGCGATCGAGAATATGATCACGGGAGTATTCATATAGCATTGTGTCCTTGTTATAGAACGTATATAAGCTGTCGCCATGGTTTTCGTTAGTTAAACAGGGATTTTTGAGATAGTCTGATTTTCGACTTTTTTTCAGCAACTCACCATTTGAACGGGATATTGCTTAACTTACATGAGACATTAAAGTGATCAATATGAATTCGAGAACGATCAAATTAGTTTTAATCCTAGTCAATTAAGGTCCTCATACTGCCTAGCGTTACATTTTTCATGTATCAACGATATTCGCGACAGTCACTTTTTTCGTTCAGAACGCAATTCTTCTTTTCAATGTGAAATGATGACAATTACTTCCCATACCAATAACCCAAATTTGAACACGGTACACATGTACTAGCATTTTGTCTTTGCCATAGAACGTATTAATACGGTGGCCATGGTTTTCGTTAGTAAAGCAGGGATTTTTGAGATAATCTGATTTTCGACTCTTTTTGAGTAACTCTCAATTTGATTCATTAACGACAATACATGCATAGGATGTTTGAAGTGTGCATCACGACAGGGGATGATTGAAATCGCGTAAATTCCTTCTCAAACAACGTCCTGAAACTACTTCCGTTGAAATATTTGACGTTTTTGGGAATTAGGCGACAGTCATTTTTTCGTTCAGATCAGAATTCTACGTTCCAACGTGATATTTTTAAATTTGCATTCCACACTGCGATCGAAAATATGATCACGGGAGTATTCAAATAGCATTGTGTCCTTGTTATAGAACGTATTTAAACAGTCGCCATGGTTTTCGTTAGTTATACAGGGATTTTGGAGATAGTCTTATTTTCGACTCTTTTTGAGTAACTCTCAATTTGATTCATAAACGACGAATCATGCATAGGATGTTTGAAGTGTGCATCACGACAGGGGATGATTGAAATCGCGTAAATTCCTTCTCAAACAACGTCCTGAAACTACTTCCGTTGAAATATTTGACGTTTTTGGGAATTAGGCGACAGTCATTTTTTCGTTCAGATCAGAATTCTACGTTCCAACGTGATATTTTTAAATTTGCATTCCACACTGCGATCGAAAATATGATCACGGGAGTATTCAAATAGCATTGTGTCCTTGTTATAGAACGTATTAAAACAGTCGCCATGGTTTTCGTTAGTTAAACAGGGATTTTTGAGATAGTCTGATTTTCTGCTCTTTTTGAGTAACTCTCAATTTGATTCATAAACGACGATACATGCATAGGATGTTTGAAGTGTGCATCACGACAGGGGATGATTGAAATCGCGTAAATTCCTTCTCAAACAACGTCCCGAAACTATTTCCGTTGATATATTTGACGTTTTTGGGAATTAGGCGACAGTCATTTTTTCGTTCAGATCAGAATTCTACGTTCCAACGTGATATTTTTAAATTTGCATTCCACACTGCGATCGAGAATATGATCACGGGAGTATTCATATAGCATTGTGTCCTTGTTATAGAACGTATATAAGCTGTCGCCATGGTTTTCGTTAGTTAAACAGGGATTTTTGAGATAGTCTGATTTTCGACTCTTTTTGAGTAAATCTCAATTTGATTCATAAACGGCGATACATGCATAGATGTTTGAAGTATGCATCATGACACGGGTTGATTGAAATCGCGTAAATTCCTTCTCAAACAACGTCCCGAAACTACTTCCATTGATATATTTGACGTTTTTGGGAATTAGGCGACAGTCATTTTTTCGTTCAGATCAGAATTCTACGTTCCAACGTGATATTTTTAAATTTGCATTCCACACTGCGATCGAGAATATGATCACGGGAGTATTCATATAGCATTGTGTCCTTGTTATAGAACGTATATAAGCTGTCGCCATGGTTTTCGTTAGTTAAACAGGGATTTTTGAGATAGTCTGATTTTCGACTTTTTTTCAGCAACTCACCATTTGAACGGGATATTGCTTAACTTACATGAGACATTAAAGTGATCAATATGAATTCGAGAACGATCAAATTAGTTTTAATCCTAGTCAATTAAGGTCCTCATACTGCCTAGCGTTACATTTTTCATGTATCAACGATATTCGCGACAGTCACTTTTTTCGTTCAGAACGCAATTCTTCTTTTCAATGTGAAATGATGACAATTACTTCCCATACCAATAACCCAAATTTGAACACGGTACACATGTACTAGCATTTTGTCTTTGCCATAGAACGTATTAATACGGTGGCCATGGTTTTCGTTAGTAAAGCAGGGATTTTTGAGATAATCTGATTTTCGACTCTTTTTGAGTAACTCTCAATTTGATTCATTAACGACAATACATGCATAGGATGTTTGAAGTGTGCATCACGACAGGGGATGATTGAAATCGCGTAAATTCCTTCTCAAACAACGTCCTGAAACTACTTCCGTTGAAATATTTGACGTTTTTGGGAATTAGGCGACAGTCATTTTATCGTTCAGATCAGAATTCTACGTTCCAACGTGATATTTTTAAATTTGCATTCCACACTGCGATCGAAAATATGATCACGGGAGTATTCAAATAGCATTGTGTCCTTGTTATAGAACGTATTTAAACAGTCGCCATGGTTTTCGTTAGTTATACAGGGATTTTGGAGATAGTCTTATTTTCGACTCTTTTTGAGTAACTCTCAATTTGATTCATAAACGACGAATCATGCATAGGATGTTTGAAGTGTGCATCACGACAGGGGATGATTGAAATCGCGTAAATTCCTTCTCAAACAACGTCCTGAAACTACTTCCGTTGAAATATTTGACGTTTTTGGGAATTAGGCGACAGTCATTTTTTCGTTCAGATCAGAATTCTACGTTCCAACGTGATATTTTTAAATTTGCATTCCACACTGCGATCGAAAATATGATCACGGGAGTATTCAAATAGCATTGTGTCCTTGTTATAGAACGTATTAAAACAGTCGCCATGGTTTTCGTTAGTTAAACAGGGATTTTTGAGATAGTCTGATTTTCCACTTTTTTTGAGTAACTCTCAATTTGATTCATAAACGACGATGCATGCATAGGACGTTTGAAGTGTGCATCACGACAGGGGATGATTGAAATCGCGTAAATTCCTTCTCAAACAACGTCCCGAAACTATTTCCGTTGATATATTTGACGTTTTTGGGAATTAGGCGACAGTCATTTTTTCGTTCAGATCAGAATTCTACGTTCCAACGTGATATTTTTAAATTTGCATTCCACACTGCGATCGAGAATATGATCACGGGAGTATTCATATAGCATTGTGTCCTTGTTATAGAACGTATTAAAACAGTCGCCATGGTTTTCGTTAGTTATACAGGGATTTTGGAGATAGTCTTATTTTCGACTCTTTTTGAGTAACTCTCAATTTGATTCATAAACGACGATACATGCATAGATGTTTGAAGTATGCATCATGACACGGGTTGATTGAAATCGCGTAAATTCCTTCTCAAACAACGTCCCGAAACTACTTCCGTTGAAATATTTGACGTTTTTGGGAATTAGGTGACAGTCATTTTTTTGTTCAGATCAGAATTCTACGTTCCAACGTGATATTTTTAAATTTGCATTCCACACTGCGATCGAAAATATGATCACGGGAGTATTCAAATAGCATTGTGTCCTTGTTATAGAACGTATATAAGCTGTCGCCATGGTTTTCGTTAGTTAAACAGGGATTTTTGAGATAGTCTGATTTTCGACTCTTTTTGAGTAAATCTCAATTTGATTCATAAACGGCGATACATGCATAGATGTTTGAAGTATGCATCATGACACGGGTTGATTGAAATCGCGTAAATTCCTTCTCAAACAACGTCCCGAAACTACTTCCATTGATATATTTGACGTTTTTGGGAATTAGGCGACAGTCATTTTTTCGTTCAGATCAGAATTCTACGTTCCAACGTGATATTTTTAAATTTGCATTCCACACTGCGATCGAGAATATGATCACGGGAGTATTCATATAGCATTGTGTCCTTGTTATAGAACGTATATAAGCTGTCGCCATGGTTTTCGTTAGTTAAACAGGGATTTTTGAGATAGTCTGATTTTCGACTTTTTTTCAGCAACTCACCATTTGAACGGGATATTGCTTAACTTACATGAGACATTAAAGTGATCAATATGAATTCGAGAACGATCAAATTAGTTTTAATCCTAGTCAATTAAGGTCCTCATACTGCCTAGCGTTACATTTTTCATGTATCAACGATATTCGCGACAGTCACTTTTTTCGTTCAGAACGCAATTCTTCTTTTCAATGTGAAATGATGACAATTACTTCCCATACCAATAACCCAAATTTGAACACGGTACACATGTACTAGCATTTTGTCTTTGCCATAGAACGTATTAATACGGTGGCCATGGTTTTCGTTAGTAAAGCAGGGATTTTTGAGATAATCTGATTTTCGACTCTTTTTGAGTAACTCTCAATTTGATTCATTAACGACAATACATGCATAGGATGTTTGAAGTGTGCATCACGACAGGGGATGATTGAAATCGCGTAAATTCCTTCTCAAACAACGTCCTGAAACTACTTCCGTTGAAATATTTGACGTTTTTGGGAATTAGGCGACAGTCATTTTTTCGTTCAGATCAGAATTCTACGTTCCAACGTGATATTTTTAAATTTGCATTCCACACTGCGATCGAAAATATGATCACGGGAGTATTCAAATAGCATTGTGTCCTTGTTATAGAACGTATTTAAACAGTCGCCATGGTTTTCGTTAGTTATACAGGGATTTTGGAGATAGTCTTATTTTCGACTCTTTTTGAGTAACTCTCAATTTGATTCATAAACGACGAATCATGCATAGGATGTTTGAAGTGTGCATCACGACAGGGGATGATTGAAATCGCGTAAATTCCTTCTCAAACAACGTCCTGAAACTACTTCCGTTGAAATATTTGACGTTTTTGGGAATTAGGCGACAGTCATTTTTTCGTTCAGATCAGAATTCTACGTTCCAACGTGATATTTTTAAATTTGCATTCCACACTGCGATCGAAAATATGATCACGGGAGTATTCAAATAGCATTGTGTCCTTGTTATAGAACGTATTAAAACAGTCGCCATGGTTTTCGTTAGTTAAACAGGGATTTTTGAGATAGTCTGATTTTCTGCTCTTTTTGAGTAACTCTCAATTTGATTCATAAACGACGATACATGCATAGGATGTTTGAAGTGTGCATCACGACAGGGGATGATTGAAATCGCGTAAATTCCTTCTCAAACAACGTCCCAAAACTATTTCCGTTGATATATTTGACGTTTTTGGGAATTAGGCGACAGTCATTTTTTCGTTCAGATCAGAATTCTACGTTCCAACGTGATATTTTTAAATTTGCATTCCACACTGCGATCGAGAATATGATCACGGGAGTATTCATATAGCATTGTGTCCTTGTTATAGAACGTATTAAAACAGTCGCCATGGTTTTCGTTAGTTATACAGGGATTTTGGAGATAGTCTTATTTTCGACTCTTTTTGAGTAACTCTCAATTTGATTCATAAACGACGATACATGCATAGATGTTTGAAGTATGCATCATGACACGGGTTGATTGAAATCGCGTAAATTCCTTCTCAAACAACGTCCCGAAACTACTTCCGTTGAAATATTTGACGTTTTTGGGAATTAGGTGACAGTCATTTTTTTGTTCAGATCAGAATTCTACGTTCCAACGTGATATTTTTAAATTTGCATTCCACACTGCGATCGAAAATATGATCACGGGAGTATTCAAATAGCATTGTGTCCTTGTTATAGAACGTATATAAGCTGTCGCCATGGTTTTCGTTAGTTAAACAGGGATTTTTGAGATAGTCTGATTTTCGACTTTTTTTCAGCAACTCACCATTTGAACGGGATATTGCTTAACTTACATGAGACATTAAAGTGATCAATATGAATTCGAGAACGATCAAATTAGTTTTAATCCTAGTCAATTAAGGTCCTCATACTGCCTAGCGTTACATTTTTCATGTATCAACGATATTCGCGACAGTCACTTTTTTCGTTCAGAACGCAATTCTTCTTTTCAATGTGAAATGATGACAATTACTTCCCATACCAATAACCCAAATTTGAACACGGTACACATGTACTAGCATTTTGTCTTTGCCATAGAACGTATTAATACGGTGGCCATGGTTTTCGTTAGTAAAGCAGGGATTTTTGAGATAATCTGATTTTCGACTCTTTTTGAGTAACTCTCAATTTGATTCATTAACGACAATACATGCATAGGATGTTTGAAGTGTGCATCACGACAGGGGATGATTGAAATCGCGTAAATTCCTTCTCAAACAACGTCCTGAAACTACTTCCGTTGAAATATTTGACGTTTTACGGAATTAGGCGACAGTCATTTTTTCGTTCAGATCAGAATTCTACGTTCCAACGTGATATTTTTAAATTTGCATTCCACACTGCGATCGAAAATATGATCACGGGAGTATTCAAATAGCATTGTGTCCTTGTTATAGAACGTATTTAAACAGTCGCCATGGTTTTCGTTAGTTATACAGGGATTTTGGAGATAGTCTTATTTTCGACTCTTTTTGAGTAACTCTCAATTTGATTCATAAACGACGAATCATGCATAGGATGTTTGAAGTGTGCATCACGACAGGGGATGATTGAAATCGCGTAAATTCCTTCTCAAACAACGTCCTGAAACTACTTCCGTTGAAATATTTGACGTTTTTGGGAATTAGGCGACAGTCATTTTTTCGTTCAGATCAGAATTCTACGTTCCAACGTGATATTTTTAAATTTGCATTCCACACTGCGATCGAAAATATGATCACGGGAGTATTCAAATAGCATTGTGTCCTTGTTATAGAACGTATTAAAACAGTCGCCATGGTTTTCGTTAGTTAAACAGGGATTTTTGAGATAGTCTGATTTTCTGCTCTTTTTGAGTAACTCTCAATTTGATTCATAAACGACGATACATGCATAGGATGTTTGAAGTGTGCATCACGACAGGGGATGATTGAAATCGCGTAAATTCCTTCTCAAACAACGTCCCGAAACTATTTCCGTTGATATATTTGACGTTTTTGGGAATTAGGCGACAGTCATTTTTTCGTTCAGATCAGAATTCTACGTTCCAACGTGATATTTTTAAATTTGCATTCCACACTGCGATCGAGAATATGATCACGGGAGTATTCATATAGCATTGTGTCCTTGTTATAGAACGTATTAAAACAGTCGCCATGGTTTTCGTTAGTTATACAGGGATTTTGGAGATAGTCTTATTTTCGACTCTTTTTGAGTAACTCTCAATTTGATTCATAAACGACGATACATGCATAGATGTTTGAAGTATGCATCATGACACGGGTTGATTGAAATCGCGTAAATTCCTTCTCAAACAACGTCCCGAAACTACTTCCGTTGAAATATTTGACGTTTTTGGGAATTAGGTGACAGTCATTTTTTTGTTCAGATCAGAATTCTACGTTCCAACGTGATATTTTTAAATTTGCATTCCACACTGCGATCGAAAATATGATCACGGGAGTATTCAAATAGCATTGTGTCCTTGTTATAGAACGTATATAAGCTGTCGCCATGGTTTTCGTTAGTTAAACAGGGATTTTTGAGATAGTCTTATTTTCGACTCTTTTTGAGTAAATCTCAATTTGATTCATAAACGGCGATACATGCATAGATGTTTGAAGTATGCATCATGACACGGGTTGATTGAAATCGCGTAAATTCCTTCTCAAACAACGTCCCGAAACTACTTCCATTGATATATTTGACGTTTTTGGGAATTAGGCGACAGTCATTTTTTCGTTCAGATCAGAATTCTACGTTCCAACGTGATATTTTTAAATTTGCATTCCACACTGCGATCGAGAATATGATCACGGGAGTATTCATATAGCATTGTGTCCTTGTTATAGAACGTATATAAGCTGTCGCCATGGTTTTCGTTAGTTAAACAGGGATTTTTGAGATAGTCTGATTTTCGACTTTTTTTCAGCAACTCACCATTTGAACGGGATATTGCTTAACTTACATGAGACATTAAAGTGATCAATATGAATTCGAGAACGATCAAATTAGTTTTAATCCTAGTCAATTAAGGTCCTCATACTGCCTAGCGTTACATTTTTCATGTATCAACGATATTCGCGACAGTCACTTTTTTCGTTCAGAACGCAATTCTTCTTTTCAATGTGAAATGATGACAATTACTTCCCATACCAATAACCCAAATTTGAACACGGTACACATGTACTAGCATTTTGTCTTTGCCATAGAACGTATTAATACGGTGGCCATGGTTTTCGTTAGTAAAGCAGGGATTTTTGAGATAATCTGATTTTCGACTCTTTTTGAGTAACTCTCAATTTGATTCATTAACGACAATACATGCATAGGATGTTTGAAGTGTGCATCACGACAGGGGATGATTGAAATCGCGTAAATTCCTTCTCAAACAACGTCCTGAAACTACTTCCGTTGAAATATTTGACGTTTTTGGGAATTAGGCGACAGTCATTTTTTCGTTCAGATCAGAATTCTACGTTCCAACGTGATATTTTTAAATTTGCATTCCACACTGCGATCGAAAATATGATCACGGGAGTATTCAAATAGCATTGTGTCCTTGTTATAGAACGTATTTAAACAGTCGCCATGGTTTTCGTTAGTTATACAGGGATTTTGGAGATAGTCTTATTTTCGACTCTTTTTGAGTAACTCTCAATTTGATTCATAAACGACGAATCATGCATAGGATGTTTGAAGTGTGCATCACGACAGGGGATGATTGAAATCGCGTAAATTCCTTCTCAAACAACGTCCTGAAACTACTTCCGTTGAAATATTTGACGTTTTTGGGAATTAGGCGACAGTCATTTTTTCGTTCAGATCAGAATTCTACGTTCCAACGTGATATTTTTAAATTTGCATTCCACACTGCGATCGAAAATATGATCACGGGAGTATTCAAATAGCATTGTGTCCTTGTTATAGAACGTATTAAAACAGTCGCCATGGTTTTCGTTAGTTAAACAGGGATTTTTGAGATAGTCTGATTTTCTGCTCTTTTTGAGTAACTCTCAATTTGATTCATAAACGACGATACATGCATAGGATGTTTGAAGTGTGCATCACGACAGGGGATGATTGAAATCGCGTAAATTCCTTCTCAAACAACGTCCCGAAACTATTTCCGTTGATATATTTGACGTTTTTGGGAATTAGGCGACAGTCATTTTTTCGTTCAGATCAGAATTCTACGTTCCAACGTGATATTTTTAAATTTGCATTCCACACTGCGATCGAGAATATGATCACGGGAGTATTCATATAGCATTGTGTCTTTGTTATAGAACGTAATAAAACAGTCGCCATGGTTTTCGTTAGTTATACAGGGATTTTGGAGATAGTCTTATTTTCGACTCTTTTTGAGTAACTCTCAATTTGATTCATAAACGACGATACATGCATAGATGTTTGAAGTATGCATCATGACACGGGTTGATTGAAATCGCGTAAATTCCTTCTCAAACAACGTCCCGAAACTACTTCCGTTGAAATATTTGACGTTTTTGGGAATTAGGTGACAGTCATTTTTTTGTTCAGATCAGAATTCTACGTTCCAACGTGATATTTTTAAATTTGCATTCCACACTGCGATCGAAAATATGATCACGGGAGTATTCAAATAGCATTGTGTCCTTGTTATAGAACGTATATAAGCTGTCGCCATGGTTTTCGTTAGTTAAACAGGGATTTTTGAGATAGTCTGATTTTCGACTCTTTTTGAGTAAATCTCAATTTGATTCATAAACGGCGATACATGCATAGATGTTTGAAGTATGCATCATGACACGGGTTGATTGAAATCGCGTAAATTCCTTCTCAAACAACGTCCCGAAACTACTTCCATTGATATATTTGACGTTTTTGGGAATTAGGCGACAGTCATTTTTTCGTTCAGATCAGAATTCTACGTTCCAACGTGATATTTTTAAATTTGCATTCCACACTGCGATCGAGAATATGATCACGGGAGTATTCATATAGCATTGTGTCCTTGTTATAGAACGTATATAAGCTGTCGCCATGGTTTTCGTTAGTTAAACAGGGATTTTTGAGATAGTCTGATTTTCGACTTTTTTTCAGCAACTCACCATTTGAACGGGATATTGCTTAACTTACATGAGACATTAAAGTGATCAATATGAATTCGAGAACGATCAAATTAGTTTTAATCCTAGTCAATTAAGGTCCTCATACTGCCTAGCGTTACATTTTTCATGTATCAACGATATTCGCGACAGTCACTTTTTTCGTTCAGAACGCAATTCTTCTTTTCAATGTGAAATGATGACAATTACTTCCCATACCAATAACCCAAATTTGAACACGGTACACATGTACTAGCATTTTGTCTTTGCCATAGAACGTATTAATACGGTGGCCATGGTTTTCGTTAGTAAAGCAGGGATTTTTGAGATAATCTGATTTTCGACTCTTTTTGAGTAACTCTCAATTTGATTCATTAACGACGATACATGCATAGGATGTTTGAAGTGTGCATCACGACAGGGGATGATTGAAATCGCGTAAATTCCTTCTCAAACAACGTCCTGAAACTACTTCCGTTGAAATATTTGACGTTTTTGGGAATTAGGCGACAGTCATTTTTTCGTTCAGATCAGAATTCTACGTTCCAACGTGATATTTTTAAATTTGCATTCCACACTGCGATCGAAAATATGATCACGGGAGTATTCAAATAGCATTGTGTCCTTGTTATAGAACGTATTTAAACAGTCGCCATGGTTTTCGTTAGTTATACAGGGATTTTGGAGATAGTCTTATTTTCGACTCTTTTTGAGTAACTCTCAATTTGATTCATAAACGACGAATCATGCATAGGATGTTTGAAGTGTGCATCACGACAGGGGATGATTGAAATCGCGTAAATTCCTTCTCAAACAACGTCCTGAAACTACTTCCGTTGAAATATTTGACGTTTTTGGGAATTAGGCGACAGTCATTTTTTCGTTCAGATCAGAATTCTACGTTCCAACGTGATATTTTTAAATTTGCATTCCACACTGCGATCGAAAATATGATCACGGGAGTATTCAAATAGCATTGTGTCCTTGTTATAGAACGTATTTAAACAGTCGCCATGGTTTTCGTTAGTTATACAGGGATTTTGGAGATAGTCTTATTTTCGACTCTTTTTGAGTAACTCTCAATTTGATTCATAAACGACGAATCATGCATAGGATGTTTGAAGTGTGCATCACGACAGGGGATGATTGAAATCGCGTAAATTCCTTCTCAAACAACGTCCTGAAACTACTTCCGTTGAAATATTTGACGTTTTTGGGAATTAGGCGACAGTCATTTTTTCGTTCAGATCAGAATTCTACGTTCCAACGTGATATTTTTAAATTTGCATTCCACACTGCGATCGAAAATATGATCACGGGAGTATTCAAATAGCATTGTGTCCTTTTTATAGAACGTATTTAAACAGTCGCCATGGTTTTCGTTAGTTATACAGGGATTTTGGAGATAGTCTTATTTTCGACTCTTTTTGAGTAACTCTCAATTTGATTCATAAACGACGAATCATGCATAGGATGTTTGAAGTGTGCATCACGACAGGGGATGATTGAAATCGCGTAAATTCCTTCTCAAACAACGTCCTGAAACTACTTCCGTTGAAATATTTGACGTTTTTGGGAATTAGGCGACAGTCATTTTTTCGTTCAGATCAGAATTCTACGTTCCAACGTGATATTTTTAAATTTGCATTCCACACTGCGATCGAAAATATGATCACGGGAGTATTCAAATAGCATTGTGTCCTTGTTATAGAACGTATTAAAACAGTCGCCATGGTTTTCGTTAGTTAAACAGGGATTTTTGAGATAGTCTGATTTTCTGCTCTTTTTGAGTAACTCTCAATTTGATTCATAAACGACGATACATGCATAGGATGTTTGAAGTGTGCATCACGACAGGGGATGATTGAAATCGCGTAAATTCCTTCTCAAACAACGTCCCGAAACTATTTCCGTTGATATATTTGACGTTTTTGGGAATTAGGCGACAGTCATTTTTTCGTTCAGATCAGAATTCTACGTTCCAACGTGATATTTTTAAATTTGCATTCCACACTGCGATCGAGAATATGATCACGGGAGTATTCATATAGCATTGTGTCCTTGTTATAGAACGTATTAAAACAGTCGCCATGGTTTTCGTTAGTTATACAGGGATTTTGGAGATAGTCTTATTTTCGACTCTTTTTGAGTAACTCTCAATTTGATTCATAAACGACGATACATGCATAGATGTTTGAAGTATGCATCATGACACGGGTTGATTGAAATCGCGTAAATTCCTTCTCAAACAACGTCCCGAAACTACTTCCGTTGAAATATTTGACGTTTTTGGGAATTAGGTGACAGTCATTTTTTTGTTCAGATCAGAATTCTACGTTCCAACGTGATATTTTTAAATTTGCATTCCACACTGCGATCGAAAATATGATCACGGGAGTATTCAAATAGCATTGTGTCCTTGTTATAGAACGTATATAAGCTGTCGCCATGGTTTTCGTTAGTTAAACAGGGATTTTTGAGATAGTCTGATTTTCGACTCTTTTTGAGTAAATCTCAATTTGATTCATAAACGGCGATACATGCATAGATGTTTGAAGTATGCATCATGACACGGGTTGATTGAAATCGCGTAAATTCCTTCTCAAACAACGTCCCGAAACTACTTCCATTGATATATTTGACGTTTTTGGGAATTAGGCGACAGTCATTTTTTCGTTCAGATCAGAATTCTACGTTCCAACGTGATATTTTTAAATTTGCATTCCACACTGCGATCGAGAATATGATCACGGGAGTATTCATATAGCATTGTGTCCTTGTTATAGAACGTATATAAGCTGTCGCCATGGTTTTCGTTAGTTAAACAGGGATTTTTGAGATAGTCTGATTTTCGACTTTTTTTCAGCAACTCACCATTTGAACGGGATATTGCTTAACTTACATGAGACATTAAAGTGATCAATATGAATTCGAGAACGATCAAATTAGTTTTAATCCTAGTCAATTAAGGTCCTCATACTGCCTAGCGTTACATTTTTCATGTATCAACGATATTCGCGACAGTCACTTTTTTCGTTCAGAACGCAATTCTTCTTTTCAATGTGAAATGATGACAATTACTTCCCATACCAATAACCCAAATTTGAACACGGTACACATGTACTAGCATTTTGTCTTTGCCATAGAACGTATTAATACGGTGGCCATGGTTTTCGTTAGTAAAGCAGGGATTTTTGAGATAATCTGATTTTCGACTCTTTTTGAGTAACTCTCAATTTGATTCATTAACGACAATACATGCATAGGATGTTTGAAGTGTGCATCACGACAGGGGATGATTGAAATCGCGTAAATTCCTTCTCAAACAACGTCCTGAAACTACTTCCGTTGAAATATTTGACGTTTTTGGGAATTAGGCGACAGTCATTTTTTCGTTCAGATCAGAATTCTACGTTCCAACGTGATATTTTTAAATTTGCATTCCACACTGCGATCGAAAATATGATCACGGGAGTATTCAAATAGCATTGTGTCCTTGTTATAGAACGTATTTAAACAGTCGCCATGGTTTTCGTTAGTTATACAGGGATTTTGGAGATAGTCTTATTTTCGACTCTTTTTGAGTAACTCTCAATTTGATTCATAAACGACGAATCATGCATAGGATGTTTGAAGTGTGCATCACGACAGGGGATGATTGAAATCGCGTAAATTCCTTCTCAAACAACGTCCTGAAACTACTTCCGTTGAAATATTTGACGTTTTTGGGAATTAGGCGACAGTCATTTTTTCGTTCAGATCAGAATTCTACGTTCCAACGTGATATTTTTAAATTTGCATTCCACACTGCGATCGAAAATATGATCACGGGAGTATTCAAATAGCATTGTGTCCTTGTTATAGAACGTATTAAAACAGTCGCCATGGTTTTCGTTAGTTAAACAGGGATTTTTGAGATAGTCTGATTTTCGACTCTTTTTCAGTAACTCTCAATTTGATTCATAAACGACGATACATGCATAGGATGTTTGAAGTGTGCATCACGACAGGGGATGATTGAAATCGCGTAAATTCCTTCTCAAACAACGTCCCGAAACTATTTCCGTTGATATATTTGACGTTTTTGGGAATTAGGCGACAGTCATTTTTTCGTTCAGATCAGAATTCTACGTTCCAACGTGATATTTTTAAATTTGCATTCCACACTGCGATCGAGAATATGATCACGGGAGTATTCATATAGCATTGTGTCCTTGTTATAGAACGTATTAAAACAGTCGCCATGGTTTTCGTTAGTTATACAGGGATTTTGGAGATAGTCTTATTTTCGACTCTTTTTGAGTAACTCTCAATTTGATTCATAAACGACGATACATGCATAGATGTTTGAAGTATGCATCATGACACGGGTTGATTGAAATCGTGTAAATTCCTTCTCAAACAACGTCCCGAAACTACTTCCGTTGAAATATTTGACGTTTTTGGGAATTAGGTGACAGTCATTTTTTTGTTCAGATCAGAATTCTACGTTCCAACGTGATATTTTTAAATTTGCATTCCACACTGCGATCGAAAATATGATCACGGGAGTATTCAAATAGCATTGTGTCCTTGTTATAGAACGTATATAAGCTGTCGCCATGGTTTTCGTTAGTTAAACAGGGATTTTTGAGATAGTCTGATTTTCGACTCTTTTTGAGTAAATCTCAATTTGATTCATAAACGGCGATACATGCATAGATGTTTGAAGTATGCATCATGACACGGGTTGATTGAAATCGCGTAAATTCCTTCTCAAACAACGTCCCGAAACTACTTCCATTGATATATTTGACGTTTTTGGGAATTAGGCGACAGTCATTTTTTCGTTCAGATCAGAATTCTACGTTCCAACGTGATATTTTTAAATTTGCATTCCACACTGCGATCGAGAATATGATCACGGGAGTATTCATATAGCATTGTGTCCTTGTTATAGAACGTATATAAGCTGTCGCCATGGTTTTCGTTAGTTAAACAGGGATTTTTGAGATAGTCTGATTTTCGACTTTTTTTCAGCAACTCACCATTTGAACGGGATATTGCTTAACTTACATGAGACATTAAAGTGATCAATATGAATTCGAGAACGATCAAATTAGTTTTAATCCTAGTCAATTAAGGTCCTCATACTGCCTAGCGTTACATTTTTCATGTATCAACGATATTCGCGACAGTCACTTTTTTCGTTCAGAACGCAATTCTTCTTTTCAATGTGAAATGATGACAATTACTTCCCATACCAATAACCCAAATTTGAACACGGTACACATGTACTAGCATTTTGTCTTTGCCATAGAACGTATTAATACGGTGGCCATGGTTTTCGTTAGTAAAGCAGGGATTTTTGAGATAATCTGATTTTCGACTCTTTTTGAGTAACTCTCAATTTGATTCATTAACGACAATACATGCATAGGATGTTTGAAGTGTGCATCACGACAGGGGATGATTGAAATCGCGTAAATTCCTTCTCAAACAACGTCCTGAAACTACTTCCGTTGAAATATTTGACGTTTTTGGGAATTAGGCGACAGTCATTTTTTCGTTCAGATCAGAATTCTACGTTCCAACGTGATATTTTTAAATTTGCATTCCACACTGCGATCGAAAATATGATCACGGGAGTATTCAAATAGCATTGTGTCCTTGTTATAGAACGTATTTAAACAGTCGCCATGGTTTTCGTTAGTTATACAGGGATTTTGGAGATAGTCTTATTTTCGACTCTTTTTGAGTAACTCTCAATTTGATTCATAAACGACGATACATGCATAGGATGTTTGAAGTGTGCATCACGACAGGGGATGATTGAAATCGCGTAAATTCCTTCTCAAACAACGTCCTGAAACTACTTCCGTTGAAATATTTGACGTTTTTGGGAATTAGGCGACAGTCATTTTTTCGTTCAGATCAGAATTCTACGTTCCAACGTGATATTTTTAAATTTGCATTCCACACTGCGATCGAAAATATGATCACGGGAGTATTCAAATAGCATTGTGTCCTTGTTATAGAACGTATTAAAACAGTCGCCATGGTTTTCGTTAGTTAAACAGGGATTTTTGAGATAGTCTGATTTTCTGCTCTTTTTGAGTAACTCTCAATTTGATTCATAAACGACGATACATGCATAGGATGTTTGAAGTGTGCATCACGACAGGGGATGATTGAAATCGCGTAAATTCCTTCTCAAACAACGTCCCGAAACTATTTCCGTTGATATATTTGACGTTTTTGGGAATTAGGCGACAGTCATTTTTTCGTTCAGATCAGAATTCTACGTTCCAACGTGATATTTTTAAATTTGCATTCCACACTGCGATCGAGAATATGATCACGGGAGTATTCATATAGCATTGTGTCCTTGTTATAGAACGTATTAAAACAGTCGCCATGGTTTTCGTTAGTTATACAGGGATTTTGGAGATAGTCTTATTTTCGACTCTTTTTGAGTAACTCTCAATTTGATTCATAAACGACGATACATGCATAGATGTTTGAAGTATGCATCATGACACGGGTTGATTGAAATCGTGTAAATTCCTTCTCAAACAACGTCCCGAAACTACTTCCGTTGAAATATTTGACGTTTTTGGGAATTAGGTGACAGTCATTTTTTTGTTCAGATCAGAATTCTACGTTCCAACGTGATATTTTTAAATTTGCATTCCACACTGCGATCGAAAATATGATCACGGGAGTATTCAAATAGCATTGTGTCCTTGTTATAGAACGTATATAAGCTGTCGCCATGGTTTTCGTTAGTTAAACAGGGATTTTTGAGATAGTCTGATTTTCGACTCTTTTTGAGTAAATCTCAATTTGATTCATAAACGGCGATACATGCATAGATGTTTGAAGTATGCATCATGACACGGGTTGATTGAAATCGCGTAAATTCCTTCTCAAACAACGTCCCGAAACTACTTCCATTGATATATTTGACGTTTTTGGGAATTAGGCGACAGTCATTTTTTCGTTCAGATCAGAATTCTACGTTCCAACGTGATATTTTTAAATTTGCATTCCACACTGCGATCGAGAATATGATCACGGGAGTATTCATATAGCATTGTGTCCTTGTTATAGAACGTATATAAGCTGTCGCCATGGTTTTCGTTAGTTAAACAGGGATTTTTGAGATAGTCTGATTTTCGACTTTTTTTCAGCAACTCACCATTTGAACGGGATATTGCTTAACTTACATGAGACATTAAAGTGATCAATATGAATTCGAGAACGATCAAATTAGTTTTAATCCTAGTCAATTAAGGTCCTCATACTGCCTAGCGTTACATTTTTCATGTATCAACGATATTCGCGACAGTCACTTTTTTCGTTCAGAACGCAATTCTTCTTTTCAATGTGAAATGATGACAATTACTTCCCATACCAATAACCCAAATTTGAACACGGTACACATGTACTAGCATTTTGTCTTTGCCATAGAACGTATTAATACGGTGGCCATGGTTTTCGTTAGTAAAGCAGGGATTTTTGAGATAATCTGATTTTCGACTCTTTTTGAGTAACTCTCAATTTGATTCATTAACGACAATACATACATAGGATGTTTGAAGTGTGCATCACGACAGGGGATGATTGAAATCGCGTAAATTCCTTCTCAAACAACGTCCTGAAACTACTTCCGTTGAAATATTTGACGTTTTTGGGAATTAGGCGACAGTCATTTTTTCGTTCAGATCAGAATTCTACGTTCCAACGTGATATTTTTAAATTTGCATTCCACACTGCGATCGAAAATATGATCACGGGAGTATTCAAATAGCATTGTGTCCTTGTTATAGAACGTATTTAAACAGTCGCCATGGTTTTCGTTAGTTATACAGGGATTTTGGAGATAGTCTTATTTTCGACTCTTTTTGAGTAACTCTCAATTTGATTCATAAACGACGAATCATGCATAGGATGTTTGAAGTGTGCATCACGACAGGGGATGATTGAAATCGCGTAAATTCCTTCTCAAACAACGTCCTGAAACTACTTCCGTTGAAATATTTGACGTTTTTGGGAATTAGGCGACAGTCATTTTTTCGTTCAGATCAGAATTCTACGTTCCAACGTGATATTTTTAAATTTGCATTCCACACTGCGATCGAAAATATGATCACGGGAGTATTCAAATAGCATTGTGTCCTTGTTATAGAACGTATTTAAACAGTCGCCATGGTTTTCGTTAGTTATACAGGGATTTTGGAGATAGTCTTATTTTCGACTCTTTTTGAGTAACTCTCAATTTGATTCATAAACGACGAATCATGCATAGGATGTTTGAAGTGTGCATCACGACAGGGGATGATTGAAATCGCGTAAATTCCTTCTCAAACAACGTCCTGAAACTACTTTTGTTGAAATATTTGACGTTTTTGGGAATTAGGCGACAGTCATTATTTCGTTCAGATCAGAATTCTACGTTCCAAAGTGACATTTTTAAATTTGCATTCCACACTGCCATCGAAAATATGATCACGGGAGTATTCAAATAGCATTGTGTCCTTGTTATAGAACGTATTAAAACAGTCGCCATGGTTTTCGTTAGTTAAACAGGGATTTTTGAGATAGTCTGATTTTCGACTCTTTTTCAGTAACTCTCAATTTGATTCATAAACGACGATACATACATAGGATGTTTGAAGTGTGCATCACGACAGGGGATGATTGAAATCGCGTAAATTCCTTCTCAAACAACGTCCCGAAACTATTTCCGTTGATATATTTGACGTTTTTGGGAATTAGGCGACAGTCATTTTTTCGTTCAGATCAGAATTCTACGTTCCAACGTGATATTTTTAAATTTGCATTCCACACTGCGATCGAGAATATGATCACGGGAGTATTCATATAGCATTGTGTCCTTGTTATAGAACGTATATAAGCTGTCGCCATGGTTTTCGTTAGTTAAACAGGGATTTTTGAGATAGTCTGATTTTCGACTCTTTTTGAGTAAATCTCAATTTGATTCATAAACGGCGATACATGCATAGATGTTTGAAGTATGCATCATGACACGGGTTGATTGAAATCGCGTAAATTCCTTCTCAAACAACGTCCCGAAACTACTTCCATTGATATATTTGACGTTTTTGGGAATTAGGCGACAGTCATTTTTTCGTTCAGATCAGAATTCTACGTTCCAACGTGATATTTTTAAATTTGCATTCCACACTGCGATCGAGAATATGATCACGGGAGTATTCATATAGCATTGTGTCCTTGTTATAGAACGTATATAAGCTGTCGCCATGGTTTTCGTTAGTTAAACAGGGATTTTTGAGATAGTCTGATTTTCGACTTTTTTTCAGCAACTCACCATTTGAACGGGATATTGCTTAACTTACATGAGACATTAAAGTGATCAATATGAATTCGAGAACGATCAAATTAGTTTTAATCCTAGTCAATTAAGGTCCTCATACTGCCTAGCGTTACATTTTTCATGTATCAACGATATTCGCGACAGTCACTTTTTTCGTTCAGAACGCAATTCTTCTTTTCAATGTGAAATGATGACAATTACTTCCCATACCAATAACCCAAATTTGAACACGGTACACATGTACTAGCATTTTGTCTTTGCCATAGAACGTATTAATACGGTGGCCATGGTTTTCGTTAGTAAAGCAGGGATTTTTGAGATAGTCTGATTTTCGACTCTTTTTGAGTAACTCTCAATTTGATTCATTAACGACAATACATGCATAGGATGTTTGAAGTGTGCATCACGACAGGGGATGATTGAAATCGCGTAAATTCCTTCTCAAACAACGTCCTGAAACTACTTCCGTTGAAATATTTGACGTTTTTGGGAATTAGGCGACAGTCATTTTTTCGTTCAGATCAGAATTCTACGTTCCAACGTGATATTTTTAAATTTGCATTCCACACTGCGATCGAAAATATGATCACGGGAGTATTCAAATAGCATTGTGTCCTTGTTATAGAACGTATTTAAACAGTCGCCATGGTTTTCGTTAGTTATACAGGGATTTTGGAGATAGTCTTATTTTCGACTCTTTTTGAGTAACTCTCAATTTGATTCATAAACGACGAATCATGCATAGGATGTTTGAAGTGTGCATCACGACAGGGGATGATTGAAATCGCGTAAATTCCTTCTCAAACAACGTCCTGAAACTACTTTTGTTGAAATATTTGACGTTTTTGGGAATTAGGCGACAGTCATTATTTCGTTCAGATCAGAATTCTACGTTCCAAAGTGACATTTTTAAATTTGCATTCCACACTGCGATCGAAAATATGATCACGGGAGTATTCAAATAGCATTGTGTCCTTGTTATAGAACGTATTTAAACAGTCGCCATGGTTTTCGTTAGTTATACAGGGATTTTGGAGATAGTCTTATTTTCGACTCTTTTTGAGTAACTCTCAATTTGATTCATAAACGACGAATCATGCATAGGATGTTTGAAGTGTGCATCACGACAGGGGTTGATTGAAATCGCGTAAATTCCTTCTCAAACAACGTCCTGAAACTACTTCCGTTGAAATATTTGACGTTTTTGGGAATTAGGCGACAGTCATTTTTTCGTTCAGATCAGAATTCTACGTTCCAACGTGATATTTTTAAATTTGCATTCCACACTGCGATCGAAAATATGATCACGGGAGTATTCAAATAGCATTGTGTCCTTGTTATAGAACGTATTAAAACAGTCGCCATGGTTTTCGTTAGTTAAACAGGGATTTTTGAGATAGTCTGATTTTCTGCTCTTTTTGAGTAACTCTCAATTTGATTCATAAACGACGATACATGCATAGGATGTTTGAAGTGTGCATCACGACAGGGGATGATTGAAATCGCGTAAATTCCTTCTCAAACAACGTCCCGAAACTATTTCCGTTGATATATTTGACGTTTTTGGGAATTAGGCGACAGTCATTTTTTCGTTCAGATCAGAATTCTACGTTCCAACGTGATATTTTTAAATTTGCATTCCACACTGCGATCGAGAATATGATCACGGGAGTATTCATATAGCATTGTGTCCTTGTTATAGAACGTATATAAGCTGTCGCCATGGTTTTCGTTAGTTAAACAGGGATTTTTGAGATAGTCTGATTTTCGACTCTTTTTGAGTAAATCTCAATTTGATTCATAAACGGCGATACATGCATAGATGTTTGAAGTATGCATCATGACACGGGTTGATTGAAATCGCGTAAATTCCTTCTCAAACAACGTCCCGAAACTACTTCCATTGATATATTTGACGTTTTTGGGAATTAGGCGACAGTCATTTTTTCGTTCAGATCAGAATTCTACGTTCCAACGTGATATTTTTAAATTTGCATTCCACACTGCGATCGAGAATATGATCACGGGAGTATTCATATAGCATTGTGTCCTTGTTATAGAACGTATATAAGCTGTCGCCATGGTTTTCGTTAGTTAAACAGGGATTTTTGAGATAGTCTGATTTTCGACTTTTTTTCAGCAACTCACCATTTGAACGGGATATTGCTTAACTTACATGAGACATTAAAGTGATCAATATGAATTCGAGAACGATCAAATTAGTTTTAATCATAGTCAATTAAGGTCCTCATACTGCCTAGCGTTACATTTTTCATGTATCAACGATATTCGCGACAGTCACTTTTTTCGTTCAGAACGCAATTCTTCTTTTCAATGTGAAATGATGACAATTACTTCCCATACCAATAACCCAAATTTGAACACGGTACACATGTACTAGCATTTTGTCTTTGCCATAGAACGTATTAATACGGTGGCCATGGTTTTCGTTAGTAAAGCAGGGATTTTTGAGATAATCTGATTTTCGACTCTTTTTGAGTAACTCTCAATTTGATTCATAAACGACGATACATGCATAGGATGTTTGAAGTGTGCATCACGACAGGGGATGATTGAAATCGCGTAAATTCCTTCTCAAACAACGTCCTGAAACTACTTCCGTTGAAATATTTGACGTTTTTGGGAATTAGGCGACAGTCATTTTTTCGTTCAGATCAGAATTCTACGTTCCAACGTGATATTTTTAAATTTGCATTCCACACTGCGATCGAAAATATGATCACGGGAGTATTCAAATAGCATTGTGTCCTTGTTATAGAACGTATTTAAACAGTCGCCATGGTTTTCGTTAGTTATACAGGGATTTTGGAGATAGTCTTATTTTCGACTCTTTTTGAGTAACTCTCAATTTGATTCATAAACGACGAATCATGCATAGGATGTTTGAAGTGTGCATCACGACAGGGGATGATTGAAATCGCGTAAATTCCTTCTCAAACAACGTCCTGAAACTACTTCCGTTGAAATATTTGACGTTTTTGGGAATTAGGCGACAGTCATTTTTTCGTTCAGATCAGAATTCTACGTTCCAACGTGATATTTTTAAATTTGCATTCCAAACTGCGATCGAAAATATGATCACGGGAGTATTCAAATAGCATTGTGTCCTTGTTATAGAACGTATTTAAACAGTCGCCATGGTTTTCGTTAGTTATACAGGGATTTTGGAGATAGTCTTATTTTCGACTCTTTTTGAGTAACTCTCAATTTGATTCATAAACGACGAATCATGCATAGGATGTTTGAAGTGTGCATCACGACAGGGGATGATTGAAATCGCGTAAATTCCTCTCAACAACGTCCTGAAACTACTTCCGTTGAAATATTTGACGTTTTTGGGAATTAGGCGACAGTCATTTTTTCGTTCAGATCAGAATTCTACGTTCCAACGTGATATTTTTAAATTTGCATTCCAAACTGCGATCGAAAATATGATCACGGGAGTGTTCAAATAGCATTGTGTCCTTGTTATAGAACGTATTAAAACAGTCGCCATGGTTTTCGTTAGTTAAACAGGGATTTTTGAGATAGTCTGATTTTCGACTCTTTTTGAGTAAATCTCAATTTGATTCATAAACGACGATACATGCATAGGATGTTTGAAGTGTGCATCACGACAGGGGATGATTGAAATCGCGTAAATTCCTCTCAAACAACGTCCCGAAACTATTTCCGTTGATATATTTGACGTTTTTGGGAATTAGGCGACAGTCATTTTTTCGTTCAGATCAGAATTCTACGTTCCAACGTGATATTTTTAAATTTGCATTCCACACTGCGATCGAGAATATGATCACGGGAGTATTCATATAGCATTGTGTCCTTGTTATAGAACGTATATAAGCTGTCGCCATGGTTTTCGTTAGTTAAACAGGGATTTTTGAGATAGTCTGATTTTCGACTCTTTTTGAGTAAATCTCAATTTGATTCATAAACGGCGATACATGCATAGATGTTTGAAGTATGCATCATGACACGGGTTGATTGAAATCGCGTAAATTCCTTCTCAAACAACGTCCCGAAACTACTTCCATTGATATATTTG